>NW_026712662.1:0-6451 GCF_030625045.1 Achroia grisella
ATCGCATGCAGATGAGTTCTATAGTTCCTGATAGTTTTCAGGAATAGTTCTGCCATTTTCAGCTGAAAAACGATAGTTCACAAAATGATCTGCTAACTTCCGGTAGCAGAGCATTTTTCAGAAAATCAAAAAAAAACTGAGATATTGTCACATAAAGATGAGTTCCATAGTTCCTCATACTTTTCAGGAATAGTTCTGGCGTATTTCAGCTGAAAATATTTTTTTCCCAATTCACGTTTGAGTGTTAACAGAGCATGAATAAAGATTAAAGTGTTATTTTCAAAGTTCAATCCAGATAAAAGGGCGAAAACTCATTTGTTTTCGATAGATGCTTCATGAAACTGTAATCTAGACTTCAATTCAAATCTAGAACTATCATTAAAGTATCAGCAGAGCATGGCTGAAAGTAAGAAACTGTGAAATTTCACATTTTAATATGAAAAAATATTCAAAAAAATATTTTCGCGGTTCCAATTACTCTAGGAGGCGGGAACTATCGCGTTTCTGATAGAAGAATACCAGCACCATAATATAACAGCAGATTCAAACCCAGAACTCTCACTAAAGTATCAGCAGAGCATGGTTGAAAGTAAGAAACTGTGAAATTTCACATTTTAATATGAAAAAATATTCAAAAAAAATATTTTCGCGGTTCCAATTACTCTAGGAGGCGGGAACTATCGCGTTTCTGATAGAAGAATACTAGCACCATAATATAGAAGCAGATTCAAACCAGAACTCTCACTAAAGTATCAGCAGAGCATGGTTGAAAGTAAGAAACTGTGAAATAACACATTTTAATATGAAAAATATTCAAAAAAATATTTTCGCGGTTCAATTACCCTAGGAGGCGAGAACTATCGCGTTTCTGATAGAAGAATACCAGCACCATAATATAACAGCAGATTCAAACCCAGAACTCTCACTAAAGTATCAGCAGAGCATGGTTGAATGTAAGAAACTGTGAAATTTCACATTTTAATATTCAAAAAAATATTTTCGCGGTTCCAATTACTCTAGGAGGCGGGAACTATCGCGTTTCTGATTACCAGCACCATAATATATAGACAGCAGATTCAAACCCAGAACTCTCTCTAAAGTATCAGCAGAGCATGGTTGAATGTGCAAGAATCTGTGAAATTTTACATTTTAATATAAAAATATTCAAAAAAATATTTTCGCGTTCCAATTACTCTAGGAGGCGGGAACTATCGCGTTTCTGATAGAAGAATACCAGCACCATAATATAACAGCAGATTCAAACCCAGAACTCTCACTAAAGTATCAGCAGAGCATGGTTGAAAGTAAGAAACTGTGAAATTTCACATTTTAATATGAAAAAATATTAAAAAAATATTTTTTCCAATTACTCTAGGAGGCGGGAACTATCGCGTTTCTGATAGAAGAATACCAGCACCATATATAGAAGCAGATTCAAACCAAGAACTATCACTAAAGTATCAGCAGAGCATGGTTCTTACCATAGGAGGCGGGAACTATCGCGTTTCTGATAAAGAATACTAGCACCATAATATATACAGCAGATTCAAACCAAGAACTCTTACTAAAGTATCAAAAGAGCATGGTTGAAAGTAAGAAACTGTGAAATTTCACATTTTAATATGAAAAAATATTCAAAAAAATATTTTCGCCGTTCTGTTGTTTCTTAGAGAATCTGCTGTATATTATATATTCTTCTATCAGAAACCGAACGCCTCACTAAACTATAGTGAACCATGCAAAAAATTTTTGAATATTTTTTGATTCAAAATGTGAAATTTCACAGTTTCTTACTTTCAACCATGCTCTGCTGATACTTTAGTGAGAGTTCTGGGTTTGAATCTGCTGTATTTAAAAAATATCTATTCGCGATTCCTTGGAACCGCGAAAAATATTTTGAAAATGAAACCAGCAACCAAATATTTTTTGAAACGCGATTTTTTTTTCATATTAAAGTGTGAAATTTCACAGTTTCTTACTTTCAACCATGCTCTGCTGATACTTTAGTGAGAGTTCTGGGTTTGAATCTGCTGTTATATTATGGTGCTGGTATTCTTCTATCAGAAACGCGATAGTTCCCGCCTCCTAGAGTAATTGGAACCGCGAAAATATTTTTTGAATATTTTTTCATATTAAAATGTGTTATTTCACAGTTTCTTACTTTCAACCATGCTCTGCTGATACTTTAGTGAGAGTTCTGGGTTTGAATCTGCTTCTATATTATGGTGCTGGTATTCTTCTATCAGAAACGCGATAGTTCCGCCTCCTAGAGTAATTGGAACCGCGAAAATATTTTTTTGAATATTTTTTCATATTAAAATGTGTAAAATTTCACAGTTTCTTACTTTCAACCATGCTCTGCTGATACTTTAGTGAGAGTTCTGGGTTTGAATCTGCTGTTATATTATGGTGCTGGTATTCTTCTATCAGAAACGCGATAGTTCCCGCCTCCTAGAGTAATTGGAACCGCGAAAATATTTTTTTGAATATTTTTTCAAATTAAAAAAATTTCACAGTTTCTTACTTTCAACCATGCTCTGCTGATACTTTAGTGAGAGTTCTGGGTTTGAATCTGCTGTTATATTATGGTGCTGGTATTCTTCTATCAGAAACGCGATAGTTCCCGCCTCCTAGAGTAATTGGAACCGCGAAAATATTTTTTTGAATATTTTTTCATATTAAAGTGTGAAATTTCACAGTTTCTTACTTTCAACCATGCTCTGCTGATACTTTAGTGAGAGTTCTGGGTTTGAATCTGCTGTTATATTATGGTGCTGGTATTCTTCTATCAGAAACGCGATAGTTCCCGCCTCCTAGAGTAATTGGAACCGCGAAAATATTTTTTTGAATATTTTTTATATTAAAATGTGAAATTTCACAGTTTCTTACTTTCAACCATGCTCTGCTGATACTTTAGTGAGAGTTCTGGGTTTGAATCTGCTGTCTATATTATGGTGCTGGTATTCTTCTATCAGAAACGCGATAGTTCCCGCCTCCTAGAGTAATTGGAACCGCGAAAATATTTTTTGAATATTTTTTCATATTAAAATGTGAAATTTCACAGTTTCTTACTTTCAACCATGCTCTGCTGATACTTTAGTGAGAGTTCTGGGTTTGAATCTGCTGTTATATTATGGTGCTGGTATTCTTCTATCAGAAACGCGATAGTTCCCGCCTCCTAGAGTAATTGGAACCGCGAAAATATTTTTTTTTTTTTTCATATTAAAGTGTAAAATTTCACAGTTTCTTACATTCAACCATGCTCTGCTGATACTTTAGTGAGAGTTCTGGGTTTGAATCTGCTGTTATATTATGGTGCTGGTATTCTTCTATCAGAAACGCGATAGTTCCCGCCTCCTAGAGTAATTGGAACCGCGAAAATATTTTTTTGAATATTTTTTCATATTAAAATGTGAAATTTCACAGTTTCTTACTTTCAACCATGCTCTGCTGATACTTTAGTGAGAGTTCTGGGTTTGAATCTGCTGTTATATTATGGTGCTGGTATTCTTCTATCAGAAACGCGATAGTTCCCGCCTCCTAGAGTAATTGGAACCGCGAAAATATTTTTTTGAATATTTTTTCATATTAAAATGTGAAATTTCACAGTTTCTTACTTTCAACCATGCTCTGCTGATACTTTAGTGAGAGTTCTGGGTTTGAATCTGCTTGTTATATTATGGTGCTGGTATTCTTCTATCAGAAACGCGATAGTTCCCGCCTCCTAGAGTAATTGGAACCGCGAAAATATTTTTTTGAATTTTTTTATATTAAAATGTGAAATTTCACAGTTTCTTACTTTCAACCATGCTCTGCTGATACTTTAGTGAGAGTTCTGGGTTTGAATCTGCTGTTATATTATGGTGCTGGTATTCTTCTATCAGAAACGCGATAGTTCCCGCCTCCTAGAGTAATTGGAACCGCGAAAATATTTTTTTGAATATTTTTTCATATTAAAATGTGAAATTTCATAGTTTCTTACATTCAACCATGCTCTGCTGATACTTTAGTGAGAGTTCTGGGTTTGAATCTGCTGTTATATTATGGTGCTGGTATTCTTCTATCAGAAACGCGATAGTTCCCGCCTCCTAGAGTAATTGGAACCGCGAAAATATTTTTTTGAATATTTTTTCATATTAAAATGTGAAATTTCACAGTTTCTTACTTTCAACCATGCTCTGCTGATACTTTAGTGAGAGTTCTGGGTTTGAATCTGCTGTTATATTATGGTGCTGGTATTCTTCTATCAGAAACGCGATAGTTCCCGCCTCCTAGAGTAATTGGAACCGCGAAAATATTTTTTTGAATATTTTTTCATATTAAAATGTGAAATTTCACAGTTTCTTACTTTCAACCATGCTCTGCTGATACTTTAGTGAGAGTTCTGGGTTTGAATCTGCTGTTATATTATGGTGCTGGTATTCTTCTATCAGAAACGCGATAGTTCCCGCCTCCTAGAGTAATTGGAACCGCGAAAATATTTTTTTGAATATTTTTTCATATTAAAATGTGAAATTTCACAGTTTCTTACTTTCAACCATGCTCTGCTGATACTTTAGTGAGAGTTCTGGGTTTGAATCTGCTGTTATATTATGGTGCTGGTATTCTTCTATCAGAAACGCGATAGTTCCCGCCTCCTAGAGTAATTGGAACCGCGAAAATATTTTTTTGAATATTTTTCATATTAAAATGTGAAATTTCACAGTTTCTTACTTTCAACCATGCTCTGCTGATACTTTAGTGAGAGTTCTGGTTTTGAATCTGCTGTTATATTATGGTGCTGGTATTCTTCTATCAGAAACGCGATAGTTCCCGCCTCCTAGAGTAATTGGAACCGCGAAAATATTTTTTTGAATATTTTTTCATATTAAAATGTGAAATTTCACAGTTTCTTACTTTCAACCATGCTCTGCTGATACTTTAGTGAGAGTTCTGGGTTTGAATCTGCTGTTATATTATGGTGCTGGTATTCTTCTATCAGAAACGCGATAGTTCCCGCCTCCTAGAGTAATTGGAACCGCGAAAATATTTTTTTGAATATTTTTTCATATTAAAATGTGAAATTTCACAGTTTCTTACTTTCAACCATGCTCTGCTGATACTTTAGTGAGAGTTCTGGGTTTGAATCTGCTGTTATATTATGGTGCTGGTATTCTTCTATCAGAAACGCGATAGTTCCCGCCTCCTAGAGTAATTGGAACCGCGAAAATATTTTTTTGAATATTTTTTCATATTAAAATGTGAAATTTCACAGTTTCTTACTTTCAACCATGCTCTGCTGATACTTTAGTGAGAGTTCTGGGTTTGAATCTGCTGTTATATTATGGTGCTGGTATTCTTCTATCAGAAACGCGATAGTTCCCGCCTCCTAGAGTAATTGGAACCGCGAAAATATTTTTTTGAATATTTTTTCATATTAAAATGTGAAATTTCACAGTTTCTTACTTTCAACCATGCTCTGCTGATACTTTAGTGAGAGTTCTGGGTTTGAATCTGCTGTTATATTATGGTGCTGGTATTCTTCTATCAGAAACGCGATAGTTCCCGCCTCCTAGAGTAATTGGAACCGCGAAAATATTTTTTTGAATATTTTTTCATATTAAAATGTGAAATTTCACAGTTTCTTACTTTCAACCATGCTCTGCTGATACTTTAGTGAGAGTTCTGGGTTTGAATCTGCTGTTATATTATGGTGCTGGTATTCTTCTATCAGAAACGCGATAGTTCCCGCCTCCTAGAGTAATTGGAACCGCGAAAATATTTTTTTGAATATTTTTTCATATTAAAGTGTAAAATTTCACAGTTTCTTACTTTCAACCATGCTCTGCTGATACTTTAGTGAGAGTTCTGGGTTTGAATCTGCTGTTATATTATGGTGCTGGTATTCTTCTATCAGAAACGCGATAGTTCCCGCCTCCTAGAGTAATTGGAACCGCGAAAATATTTTTTTGAATATTTTTTCATATTAAAATGTGAAATTTCACAGTTTCTTACTTTCAACCATGCTCTGCTGATACTTTAGTGAGAGTTCTGGTTTTGAATCTGCTGTTATATTATGGTGCTGGTATTCTTCTATCAGAAACGCGATAGTTCCCGCCTCCTAGAGTAATTGGAACCGCGAAAATATTTTTTGAATATTTTTTAATATTAAAATGTGAAATTTAGTTTCTTACATTCAACCATGCTCTCGATAGTTTCCGCCTCTTGGTAATTGGAACCGCTTTCACAGTTTCTTACTTTCAACCATGCTCTGCTGATACTTTAGTGAGAGTTCTGGGTTTGAATCTGCTTCTTTAATGATAGTTCTACGCGATAGTTCCCGCCTTAGAGTACCGCAAAAATATTTTTTTTTAATATTTTTTCATATTAAAACGTGAAAAGTCTTTCAGCCATTACTTTAGTGAGAGTTCTGGGTTTGAATCTGCTTCTATATTATGGTACTATTATTCTT
>NW_026712663.1:0-46040 GCF_030625045.1 Achroia grisella
ATTGGAAAAAATGTTATTTTGGTGTCTGACTCTTTATTACATCAGCTACCTGCCAAAAAAACGCTCGTTAAAATCGGTCCAGCCATTTCAAAGATTAGCCGGAACAGACAGACCGACAGACAGAAAAAAAATGGTAAAAAAGATATTTTGGTATATGTACCGTATTTATATTCATATGCATGTAGTAAAAAATGGTTATTTCAGTATTACAAACAGACACTCCAATTTTATTTATATGTATAAATGATAATGGAATTTGAATGGCATACATACAGTTTATCTGCAGTGAGGTAATAATTAAATTGCAGCCTAGTTAAAAAACGACTTAATATCTAATTAAACTACATATTTATTTATTTTTATTTATTTTTCGAGCTATTTTAATAATTATAACGCAATCAAAGTGCAACCAATAAAAGCCAGAGCAACATAGTATAAATTTTATTTAATTTAATATCAAATAGCATAACCTAATGTGATGAGACAGCATTCCGAATGAGCGGTAGATTAAAAAAAAAAAAAATGTTATGACTATTCAAAAGTGCTTCAATGTAAGTTTATTTGAATAAATGATTTTCTATTCTATTCTATTCTATTCTATTCTATTCTAAATCAGTGCACCGAATTGAAATAGACATTAAATAGCTACACCATTGTGCTAATAGAAAGGAATTTAAACTGAGTTTGGTAATTACATTTGAGTTGTGTCCCTTTTGTCCCAAATCGGCTTCTATATAAAACCTTTCAGCCTCTGATATATTAGGATGCTTGGCTGGACTGTCAGCGCCAAACCACAATACCACACCAGCTATAATACCCGAGAGTAATCCGTAGAAACGGAATATACCAGGCCATCCCATACTTGATGATGCAATGAAACCGGTAATAGGCAGTCCAAGGACGGTTCCTAGTGCTTGCGCTGAAAATTTTTATAATAATAATAATAATAAGAATAATAATAATAATAATAATAATAATAACCCCGGCCGACTGTGCTTCTGCCGGGGGTATGTTGCCATCTCCTCTCCTTAAGAGGGGAGATGAGAATTTTTGGAAATAATAATAATAATATGTGTGGAGAAAACCAGCAATAGCTGAGAAAAAATAAAGAATAACAATAATAATAATCTCAGGACAATTCACACAGTGCCATCTAGACCCAAGTTAAGCTAACTAAAGCTTGTGTTATGGGTACTAGACAACTGATACAAATACATAGATATTTTTTTTTCGTAAATACATACATATTATACATAGAAAACACCCAGACCGACACAAACAATTATACTCATGAATACAAATGTTTATGCCGTGCGAGGAATCGAACCCGCGACCATCGGACGTAAAGCGGTGTGCTAAACCACTAGACCACCGAGGTCGTCGAATTTTTATACAATACATAATTATTTTTTTTTTATAAAACAGGGGACAAATGAGCATGCGGCTCACCTGATGGTAAGTGATTACCGCCGCTCATGAGCACCCGCTACACCAGGGGCATTGCAAGTACGTTGTCGGCCTTTTAAAAAGGAATAAGCTCTTTTCTTGAAGGTTTCAATATCGTATATAAAATAATAATAATAATCTCAAGACAATTCACATAACGCCATCTAGACCCAAGTTAAACTAGCTAAAGTTTGTGTTATGGGTACTAGATAACTGATACAAATACATAGATACAACCGATACAAACAATCATACTCATGAATACAAATTGAAGGGTATATTAAGGTTTCTTAAGGGTCGGCAACGCGCACGTGATACCCCTGGTGTTACAGGCGTTCATAGGCTACGGTAACCGTTTATCTGGTAGGCTGTATGCTTGATTGCCACCATCATAGTATAAAAAAAAACAAATGTTTGTGCGCGCGAGGAATCGAACCCGCGACCAGCGGAAGTAAGGCGGTGATCTAAACCGATAGACCATCGAGGCCAAAACATACTGACTATACCATAGACGCTGTAGCATCATGCGGCTGACAGTTTCATTAACGTTTCGTTTCACCATTTAAAGTTACCGCGATTTACAAATTATGACTTAATATTTTTAGTATTCAGGACAGAAGGCCGCTGGGGCAATGAAGTCCTCGAGTGGCGATCACGGACCGGAAGACGCAGCGTGGGAAGGCCTCCAGCAAGATGGACTGACGATCTGGTCAAGATCGCTGGAAGGCATTGGATGCGAGCAGCACAGGGCCGATCGTCGTGGAGATCTTTGGGGGAGGCCTATGTCCAGCAGTGGACGTCTTCCGATGATGATGATGGCTTAGTATTTTAGCTGTACCATATTCGTAATAACTGTAGCAATTGTTAAATATAAAATAAGTAACTGTCACCCACACAATGATACAGCTCACACAGTATAATATAAAATTAAATTAAATTAATAATATAAAAACTCGCTGCTACAAGTATAATGAGAACCTACCACCGTAGACTGTTGCTGTCATCCTGCCTCGCTCGGCTAAAGGTGCCCATTTCCCTAAAGTTGTGTGCACTGAAGGAACAATGAAGGCTTGACTTAAGCCTTGGATTATACGACAAGCTATTGATAACTTCCAACTTCCCTGTAATTTTTATATAAAATATATAACACAGAATTCAACAGTATGCAAGAAAGAAGGTAACAAAATATTAATCACTAATGTGCTACGTTTAGAGCTATTTACTTTGTTACCTTCTTTCTTGCATCAGAAGTTGTAATTAATCTTGCATGATGTATGAAAATTATGTTATGTGAAGTCTACCGTCATGATCAGCCCACTGCAATCCACTGCTGGACATAGGCCTCTCCCAAGGCACACCACTGGGTACGATCGTCAGCCCTTCTCTTATAATTACTACCCGCAACCCTACGTATATCATCGCTCCATCTAGATGTGGGGCGTTCTACACTACGTTTGCCAATTCGAAGTCTACCTTAGTACCCTATATATGTAGAGTGCAATGATGGCTGGCTCATCCGTCATACTCGTGAACGGGTGTGGGGACTGGTCTGTTCAGGTTGCGAACACTGATTAGATTTTTTAATTTTTTTTATATAGCATATGCTGGTGGTCACTCTATTCTCCCAAATTTGAGTTTAAATGAATCTATTAATGTAAATATGTACAACAATTATTTGAAAAGAATACGAGCTGAGTTTCTTGTCAGTTGTTCTCATCTCGAAATCATTCCGAACTGACGGTAGATTTGACATATCATAAGAGTCTGTAATAGACCTACATGAATAAAGATATTTTGAATTTGAATTTGAATTTGAATATATGCAAGTATAGCTGTAGGCAGGGCCGTACCGTCCTGTGTGCGAAGTGTGTGGTGCACACAGGCGCCAAAGCAAGGGGGCGCCGCGCCCCGCCATCGAATTTCTTTTTAGTTGAAGCTAACAAAGGTAGCAAAAACTATTGAACTATAAAACTATATCTCTAATTGAAATATTTGTAACGAGTGAAAATTGTATGATATGAAATGATCAGAAAATTTCATGTCATTGTCGGTTCAATGATGGAATCATGCTCTCGCTCTTTCACTTGATTCATTCATTTACCACTTGATTTCTTCCAAGTCGAGTTGCCAGAATTCAACTCGAGTTAACTCGAGTTAGTAACTCGAGTTGACTCATCTCTAATTCAACTAGATGGCGCTGTATTACATGTTCAAAGATATTTAATTTATTTTATAGAAATACTTTACATAAAACGCTGCCAGTGGAAAAAACAACGACACAAGGCAATTGATAGCGAGTGCACTGAACAGCAAGTAGGTGGAACCGAAGCGGTGAGCAATCTGTCCAGCAGGAATTTGCAGTATCATATAACCCCAAAAGAAAGACGTCAGTACTGTATCTTGTATTGTTTTAGTCCACTTCAACTTTGGGTACTGCAAGAAAAGAAAAAAATTATTGTATTTCGTCATCATCATCATCATCTGCTTCTTCTTTATCTAATTTATTCCATTTAAAAAAAAAATTGTAAACTCTCACTTTCTCTCCAATTAAAAATCTTTTCTTTCTGTAATGTTCTGTTTTGTTAGACATGTATGTATCTATATATATATAACTCAAAGGTGACTGACATTGTGATCTATCAACGCATAGACCAAACCACTGGACGGATCGGGCTGAATTTTGGCATGCAGGTAGATGTTATGACGTAGGCATCCGCTAAGAAAGGATTTTGATTAATTCTATCCCCAAGAGCATAATTAATCTACATATATATAACTCAAAGGTGACTGACATAGTGATCTATCAACGCACAGCTCAAACCACTGGACGGATCGGGCTGAAATTTGGCATGCAGGTAGATGTTATGACGTAGGCATCCGCTAAGAAAGGATTTTGATTAATTCTACCCCCAAGGGGATAAAATAGGGGATGAAAGTTTGTATGGAAGTACTGTAAAGCCGCAAAAACTATACCTAATAATAATAACGCAAAGCCGTGGGCAAAAGATAGTCTAATTATATATTTTATTTATGTATATATATGTGTATTTTATTTTGATACACAAGATGGGCTGATGATATTAGGATAGTGGCAGGAGTAATGTGGAACAGAGTGGCAGAAGAAAGAGAAGAATGGAAATTACTACTACAACTAACTATTGGAGGAGGCGGGTGCCGATTGGCAAACAGATCTACAGAAATTAAAAAAGATCCAAATAATAAAATAATTATTTCGTTTCTAAGTTTTAAAGTTTTGTTTGTTTTGAAATAATGTATAAGTTGGATCTGAATAAAGGCTACAATAATAGTAATAATAATAATGAATAATAAACGTAATAGTAATACTTATTCAATAAAAATCTCCTCAATATGATTTTAAATAATGTGAAATTATAAAGTTTTTAAATGTATTGGTAAATTATTAAACAATTTTACAGATTGAATAGAATAGAAAATCATTTATACATATAAATTTAATTTAAGCACTTTTGAATAGTAAACATTTTATAAATCTATCGCTTATTCGGAAAGCTGTCTCATCACAAGAAGAATAAGCAAGAAATTTGTGTGTTGCTCTTTTAAACAAATGTTGTTTTAATTAGATTTACATTATCAACGCACGCTAGCGCTATGAATTTTAAGTTAGATATTTTCTACAAAAACATTATTATCATTTATAAACTCTTCAATTTCAAATGCGTCATAAAATATTTTCTTTGTAAAAACAATAAATCAATCCTTGTAAGTTTGAATTTTACAAGTCGAAACGTGTGAATACAAACTACCAACCAGCACTAATTTATTTAGGCTCAAATATAAAAACACAATAAGATTAAATCAGTCGTAGTGATAAGAGCAGACCAGTCCCTACAAGCAGCACTCGTTCACGAGTATGACGGATGATTAATATGTTGTGAATTTAGGAATAATTTGCAGATCTTTTCTCCTAATACTTTCACGGATGAGTCACTCCCTTTCTTAGCATATCATCTTTCACACAGTCCATCTATCTCTTTTTCGACCTTCCTCTGCCCTTATATCTATCCACATTCATGTGTAACACCTTCCTTAGGATATGATCTTCATTCCTACGCATTACGTGTCCATACCACGATAGACGATTATTCTTCAACCTCTCTGACACCGGCGCCACTTTCATACTTCCTCTAATGTATTGTAGAGTGACCACCAGCATATGCTATTGCAAAAACAAATAGTCTAATCAGTGTTCGTAACCCAAACAGACCAGTCCCCACAAGCATCTGTTCACAAGTATGACGGATGAGCCAGCCATCATTACACTCAACCATATTAGAGGGAGCACATTGACCCGGCCCACCACGCCGCCACAAGTTTGAACTTTATAGCGAGCATGACTGTTTCAAGTTACTCCAATGCGTCATTTATATTATTTACAGCATAGGCTGTACCAATCACAGTTTTCACCCATTACAATATTTGATTTACATTATACATACATATTAAAAATTTATATTTAAAATATTTTGCTATTTTTTTTTATTCTATTTCAAGACAATTCACACAGCGCCATCTAGACCCAAGTTAAGCTAGCTGAAGCTTATGTTATGGGTACTAGATTACTGATACAAATACATAGACATTTGTCGTAAATACATACATATTATACATAGAAAACACCCAGACCGATACAAACAATTATGCTCATGAATACAAATGTTTGTGTCGTACGAGGAATCGAACCCGCGACCATCGGATGTAAAGTGCTGTGCTATACCACCGAGGTCGTTATTTTTATATATCACTAGCTTTCCCGACAAACGTTGTTATGCCTTAAAATAAAAAAAAAATTAGGGGTGGACTACCCCTAACATTTAGGGGGATGAAAAATAGATGTTGGCCGATTCTCAGACCTACTCAATACGCTCACAAAATTTCATGAGAATCAGTCAAGCCGTTTCGGAGGAGTATGGGAACGAAAACTGTGACACGAGAATTTTATATATAAGATTTTTTCACATATTTATATACATTTTTTTTACATTTCTCATTTATATTAGTGCACAGCCAACAATCTTTCTCTGCACCACTCATGGTTGCCTGGTGGATAACGCCGCAAGGTGTTAAGTACGCCATTTGTACACATTGTTATTGTGCATTAAAGTTAAATAAATTAATTAACAATACAACATATATAAAATACATTTTGACACAGCAAGGGCCCGTCATATTGAGATTACAATGTTGTCTCGGTTCCTAGTAATTTAACTTCCATATCTCACCTTCAAAAGGATCACAGTTTGCAAACGTCTACTTGATGGACAAATGAGTAAAACATAGGTATCTATATGAATATATAGGTTTGTTGTGAAGTTTCCCTTTGCTTATTGACGACCTCGGTGGTCTAGCGGTCAAGCACACCGCTTTACGTCCGATGGTCGCGGGTTCGATTTCTCGCACGGCACAAACATTTGTATTCATGAGTATGATTGTTTGTATCGGTCTGGGTATTTTCTATGTATAATATGTATGTATTTACGAAAAAAAAAACATATCTATGTATTTGTATCAGTTGTCAAGTACCCATAACACAAGCTTTAGGTAGCTTAATTTGGGTCTAGATGGCGCTGTGTGAATTGTACTGAGATTATTTATTTATTTATTTATTTATATAATAATGAAAATTGATCAATATTGATACATTTTCAGATATACTAAAAGAAGTCGACTGCCTTTGTGGTCTACCGGTTTAGAACACCGCTTTACTTTCGATGGTCGCGGGTTCGATGCACGCATAGTGCAAGCATTTGTAATCATGAGTAAGATTGTTTATATCGGTCTGGGTGTTTTCTATATGTATTTATAAAAAAATGTATATGTGTTTATTTCAGTTCTCTAGTGCTTATATGTAACCTCTGCTTAGCTGGAAACTAGAACTAGTGATCTATTAACGCACAGCCCAAACCACTGGACGGATCGGGCTGAAATTTGGCATACAGGTAGATATTATGGCGTAGGCATCCGCTAAGAAAGGATTTTGATTAATTCTACCCCCAAGGGGGTATAATAGGGGATGAAAGTTTGTATGAAACTTTGTCAATTTTAAACCGATCGGGCTGAGACTTTGCATGCATAAAGCTACTATGACGTAGGCATCCCCTAAGAAATGATTTTGATAAATTCCAACCCTAAGGGATAAATTAACGCGAGCGAAGCCGCGGGCAAAAGCTAGTCTTAGATATATGTGAATGACATAAACATTTAGAAAACTCAAGTCAGTATAAAGTTACATTAGTTATGACAAGGTACTTACAGGTGGTGTAAGCATTAATATGTTCAAAAATCCTCTTGCATTATAATCCTCTTCATCAACATACAAATCTACATATTGCTCTCTGGAGTTCTCTGTGTTATTTGCTATTGTTTCATTTGTATGATTTGCATTGGCTTGTATGTCATGTTGTATCATGGCTACTAAAGATACACCCATACATGCTCGCAAGCTATAAGCTATCGTGAGTGATAGGAATAAGATTAGGCACTGCTGGTATCTGTAGCCCCATCCTGGAATTATAGAAATAGAAAACAGAAATAGAAATAATCTTTATTCAAATAAACTTAATATTTAACTTCAGCACATTTGAAAAGTCATATTTTGATTCTACCACTCATTCGGAATGCAGATTCATCACAAGAAGAATGAGCAAGAAACTTGTGTGTTGCTCTTTTGAATAGATGTTTGTTTTTATATAAATAATTACAGTATAACAAGTGAGAGGCATGCGATAATCAACATAGAAATCTTTTTTGCAAATCTTTTTTGTTGTAAAACCATGGTATTTTTTTTTCGGACTACTCTAATGCTGTTGGCCGCAGCTGGCCTTTACAGCTTCACCGGACGTTAGGGGGCGAGTGCAGATGGCTCTCCAAACCAAGGAAGGACTTATGGAGCGGCTGAAGGCCTACTCCTGCCTGACGGATACGTCTTTAGTCTGAGGGCACCATTAGGGGTTCGAACCTGGGCTTAGGCCGTCGTAATTTCGATCCCCGTTTGAATTGGACGGGGGATCGATCGGAGGGGACCTTACGCAATTGCCATAAAACGAATTACTAACTTTAGTTAAATGACATTTAGGTAAAATCAGTTTATTATTGTAACGTAAGCTTTTATTAGTGAAATCACTAACTCTCTTGAAATTGCATATTCGTAAAAAAATTACAAAGTTATATAAATATCTATTATTTTATTAAACTCTTATACAAAAATTTACGCCCACGACCTCGGTGATCTAGCGGTTTAGCACACCTCTTTACTTGTGATAATTGCGGATTCGATTATCCTCAGATCACAATGTTATATTCATGAGTATGATTGTTTGTCTGGATGTTTTCTATATCTATCATGTAAGTAAGTATATACGATAAATTTATGATAATTATTATTGAGGGAAAGATAGAAGGAAAGAGGGGGAGAGGAAGACCAAGGTATAGCTGTATCAAGCAAATTAAATACAGAATTGGAGTGAGGTATCAACGTTTAAAGAGTAAGAAAGAAGATCTTGGAAAGTGGCAAGAGATTCACCGGCAAGAGCGTCGCTCTTAAATTATGAATGAATGAAAGTGAATGAATTTATTTAGAAAAAAAAGTATTTATGTATTTCTCTCAGCTCCGCTTATCAGTTGTTCCGGGTTTGTTATTATTATTTCTATGATGAAAAATAAACAAAACTCAACAAGTCATGTGATTAGTAGTTCAGATAATAAATACTGTGGGAGTACCATATAATTAACTAGCTTTTGCCCGCGGCTTCGCTTGCGTTAATTTACCCCTTAAGGGTGGAATTTATCAAAATCCTTTCTTAGGGGATGCCTACGTCATAGTGACATTATGCATGCAAAGTCTCAGCCCGATCAGTTTAAAATTGACATAGTTTCATACAAATTTCCATCCCCTATTTTATCCCCTTGGGGATAGAATTAATCAAAGCCCTTTCTTCGGGGATGCCTACGTCATAACATCTACCTGCATGCCAAATTTCAGCCCGATCCGTCCACTGGTTTGGGCTGTGCGTTGATAGATCACTATGACAGTCACCTTTGAGTTATATATATTTGTATTTAAGTAGCTATGACGTGGTCGAGTGGAATGAGTAGTCATGCTAACTAAAATGTCCAGACATGTGGCGGCGTGGTGGACCGGGTCATTGGGCTCCCTAAAATATGGTCGAGCGCAGTGATGGCTGGCTCATCCGTCAAACTCGTAAACGAGTGCTGCTTGTAGGGACTGGTCTGCTCTTATTACTACGACTGATTTAATCTTATTGTGTTTTTATATTTGAGCCTAAATAAATTAGTGCTGGTTGGTAGTTTGTATTCACACGTTTCGACTTGTAAATGTAAACTTACAAGGATTGATTGATTGTTCTCTACAAAGAAAATTCAAATGTCTTATAAAATAATTTATAAATGATAATAATGTTTTTGTAGAAAATATCTAACTTAAAATTCATAGCGCTATCGTGCGTTGTTAATGTAAATCTAATTAAACATTTATTTAAAAGAGTAACACACAAGTTTCTTGCATATTCTTCTTGTGATGGGACAGCTTTACGAATGAGCAGTAGATTTGAAATATAAAAATTTTTGACTATTCAAATGTGCTTAAATTGAGTTTATTTGAATAAACGATTTTCTATTATCTGAACATATATATATATATATATATGCACTAGAAAATTATTATTTTTTATTTAATTAATAAAATTATTTCGAAAGTGTTCAGTACAGTGAAGTCTCTCTAATTTTAGACTTATTGTATAACAAAGAAGATGTTTCTTTAAGAAAATAACCTTTAGAAAGAAGCCCCTTTGTTCTATGCTTAATAATCATATTAAATTCTACAAAATACATACATCACATTATTATTAGTATATGTTTCTTGTGAGATAAATCAAAATAGTTTATATATAAAAGTGGTTCAGGACTCCGACGATTTTTTTCTACAATAAATGATTTTTTTAAAATACATAACATAAGCTATTCGTGAGTGAAAGACCCGTCCAAATCGGATCAGCTATTAGAGATTAGCAAGAATAAACAGACAGGCAGAATAATAACACAAGATGATCGATTTTTATGAAATTGTATACCCATATTCAGTAGGTCTGAGTAAGTGATAAGGGTTGTCCACCCTTAATATTATTTTTTGGACAATATGTTTTTTTTTTTTTTTTTTTTTTTAATATCGCGTTTAAAACAACATATAACCCTAAATACCTTTCTGCTGCTATATGATTAGTGTCATCATTGTATATATACCTTTGTAGTTTTTATTGTTTGATTTAGTATATATTTATGTTGTTTATTATATATGTATTATAAATGTAATTTTGTTTAGGTATTCAAATATATATATATATATATATGTATTTTCCCCAAGTATTGTTTAGAAAAAGTCAATGGGTCTTTTATGGGAATGGGTATAAAAATTTACAATAAGATACCAAAGGATATATTGGAATTACCCTTAAATAAATTCAAAACATCTTTTAAATCATATTTACTGAGCAAAGCCTATTACTCACTAAATGATTACTTGAATGACGAGCGTGCATGGCAATAGTTTTCATGTTCGAGATTTTCATTTAATGTTAGACATAGACACCTATATAAATACCTATGCATTGTAAATAAACTGGATTTAAAAAAAAGTAATTCAATTGAGTTTCTTGCCAGTTCTTCTCAATTGGATCTATATACCGAACTGGACGGTAGGGAAAAAAAATTATAATGTAAAAACTTGACGTTCATAAGCGGCTAAAATGTCCTACATGAATAAATTATTTTTGAATTTGAATTTGAATTTGTATCAATATTTTGTATCTTTATGTATATTGTATTAGTATCTGTATTTTGGACATTATATTTTTATGTTTAGTTTTAATTATTTATGACATTTTTATAAAAATTATTATTTGCACTTTTTGACTCACACAACATTTCCTATGCCACGCTTTATTGTGTTGACTGGAAGAGTTCTCTTTTAGAGATATGTCTTTGTCAAGTCATTAGTTGTAATTAATATACTTACAAATGTATTTAAGTGCAATAAAGAATATTTATAAATTTTCACTCTTCCACCCCCAACCCCTATTTTTAATAGCGAGAGATTTTGTGCGGAAAAACAGTTTATTTTGTTTAAAATAAAAACAATTGGTTTATATTATATTATATACATTTGAATGGTTCTATTTAAGTGTTTACTTAGTATAATGTGTATTGGAAAATTCGAGTCTTAAATCAGTCCACATTTCTTATACTAATTAAATCTTATTAATTAATTTTATAAGACCAAACTTTGATATTTTTTTGTCTGATACAAAAGTTAATCAATCATATAACAAGAACAGTGTATATGATGTCAAAGACGTGAAAAATGAAATGCCTAACTATCAACCCTGAAGGATTTGTAATTGCTGAGAAAAACTGAGATACTGAGACTCATACTCATGAGACTCATATAATTTATATGAGTAACTAGCTACTCGCCCCGGCTTCGCACAGGTGTATGTATTAAATATAGAAACCTTCCTCTTGAATTACTATCTATATCCATATCCATCTATTTATCAAAAATAAAAGTAGCCTAAGTTACCCCTTATTACATCAGCTACCTGCCAAAAAAAGTCGCGTCGAAATCGGTCCAGCCATTTCAGAGGTTAGCCGGAACAAACAGATAGATAGACAGACAGACAAAAATTGTAAAAAATGTTATTTTGGTGTATGTACCGTATTTATATTCATATGCATGTAGTAAAAATGTAGTTAGTTAGTTTTAATATTACAAACAGACACTCCAATTTTATTTATATGTATAGATAAACCTTCCTCTAGAATCCCTCTATGTATTAAAAAACCGTTTCAAAATGCGTTGCGTAGTTTTAAAGATTTAAGCATACATTGAGATGGACAGACAGCAATAGTGACTTTATTTTATACTATGTAATGGAACGTTTGCCAGGACAGCCAGTATCAATATATATATATATATATATATGTATACCACATTTAATATAGTATATGTACCTTTATATTTTCCATTCTCTATATCCAACGGTTTAACACAGCAGTCCGCGACTTTTTCCTTATTTCCACTCATAATTCACGGAACAGTTCCTATAACTCAAAAATCAAACTACACAATGCTACAACTATTATCACCACTACACATATAAATGTATATGTTTTATCTTATTGCAAATAAAACCAATATCCTAATGTAAATAAGCGTATACGTAATTCAGTGCTAATAGACAAGGTTGGCATTTTTTTTATGGATTATAATGGAATGGTGCAACCGCATGCATTCTTATGTAAAATGTGAATACTATAACTATCAGAGTGCAATTGTAAGTAGGTATGACGTGGTCTAGTGTTTTGAGTAGTCATGCTCACTAAATGTCCAGACTTGTGGCGGCGTGGTGGGCCGGGTCATTGGGCTCCCTAAAATATGGTCGAGCGCAGTGATGGCTCGCTCATCCGTCGTACTCGTGACCGGGCGCTGCTTGTAGGGACTGGTCTGCTCTAATCACTATGACTGATTTCCTCTTATTAATTGTTTAACCAGTTGGTTATATATTCAATATTTTTTCTATTTGAGTATTTAAATGAATTAGTGCTAATAGGTGGTTTGTATTCACACACTTAAACTTAAAAATGTAAAGTAATAATAAAATTATTTAAAAGAGCAACACGCAAGTTTCTTGCTCGTTCTTCTTGTGATGAGACAGCTTTCCGAACGAGCGGTAGTTTAAAAAATGTAATGACTATTCAAAAGTGCTTCAATGTAAGTTTATTTGAATATATTTTTTTGTATTTTATTCCTGCGCTAACGGTTTACGCTGGCGGGGCACCAGTGGAGGATGATAAGATGAACATGAGGTCAGGTCAGTTAGTCCACCATCGTGATGAATTCTTGTAGAATTTATCACGATGGTTTCCAGGGGGAACCGGAGGTCAATCAGACATTCATTGTTAGGAATGGGGTCATAAGATACTTTACTAAGAATTCCTTTCCCCAACGGAAAAGTTTTGATTATTACAATTCATACAGCGCCATCTAGTAGCACAGCAACAGCTAGTGTTTTTGTGTACTCGACAACTGATATATATAAGGGGAGAGGGATTGTCAGTAATGTAGACTCATAATCCCATTACTAGCAATGTACCATGTCAGGTTGACCTCCACGCGGTTCCCCTGAAACCATCGTGATAAATTTTTGTTGAATTTATCACGATGGACTAACTGGCCTGATCTCATGTTCATCTTATCATCCTCCACTGGTGCCCCGCCAGCGTAAACCGTTAGCGCAGGCGGGTGCACCATTCCATTATCATCCATAAAAAAAACTGATATAAATACACTAAAATCATCAGTCCACATTTCTGACAATCTTCTTTCCCCCTCAAGGTCGGTATTGTATACATAATTATTGTATATAATCTTATATATAAAATTCTCGTGTCACAGTTTTCGTTCCCATACTCCTCCGAAATGGCTTGACCAGTTCTCATGAAATTTTGTAAGCGTATTGAGTAGGTCTGAGAATCGGCCAACATCTATTTTTCATCCCCCTAAATGTTAGGGGTAGTCAACCCCTAATTTTTTTTTTATTGTAAGGCAAAACTACGTTTGTCGGTACAGCTAGTAGTATATAATATTATATTAATATTATAAACGCGAAAGTTTGTGAGTATGGATGGATGTTTGTTACTCTTTCACGCAAAAACTACTGAACGTATTTTGATAAAATTTTCCAATAATATAGCTTATATAGAAATTTAACGCGCGTGAAACTGTGGGCACAGCTAGTTAATAATAATAACTCTGGACAGTCTTCTGGGTCATCTCCCAAGATGAATTAAAAAAAACTCGTGTTATGGCATCCAGACTAATACAAACACTTATACTTATGGACACAAATGTTTGTATTATGCGAGGATTAAACCCACGACCGTCGGAATGCAAAGCGGCGTGCTAAACAGCTACACCACAGAGACTGATTGAAATGCAAACAAGTTGAAGGTATATTAACAGTCGCTTATGTACATAAACAACACGATGTACAGCATCAGATATCACGTGTTACACCACTCAATTTACTATCATAAAAATCTATGTTGAATTGGCTAATGAAAAAATGTTTTATATTCTAAATTTGTATTTTAAATTTATAGTTCGTTTTGTAGATTCTTGTTTTGTTACCTTTCATTCTATTTCTGTCATATATCAGTAGTCTAATATAAATTTTTCTCCGTATACCAAATCCATTTATTTTTTCTCTTACCTGTGCAAATATAATAAAACTACAATAATCTAAGATCTCGTTCCTTCATATAGGATAGAAATAGAAATAGAAAATCATTTATTCAAATAAACTTACATTGAAGCACTTTTGAATAGTCATAATATTTTTTTAATCTACCGCTCATTCGGTAAGCTGAGACAGCTCACAAGAAGAACGAGCAAGAAACTTGCGTGTTGCTCTTTTAAATAATTTTATTATTACTTTACATTTTTAAGTTTAAGTGTGTGAATACAAACCACCAATTAGCACTAATTCAATTAAATACTCAAATAGAAAAAATATTGAATATATAACCAACTGGTTAAACAATTAATAAGAGGAAATCAGTCATAGTGATTAGAACAGACCAGTCCCTACAAGCAGCACCCGTTCACGAGTATGACGGATGAGCCAGCCATTACTGCGCTCGACCATATTTTAGGGAGCCCAGTGATAATATCTACTACCCTTTAACAAAAAATACAAGGTATATTATTAGGCGATGCAGATATATCCACGCTGTTGATAAAAATCTAAAATCAAATAAACTTTCATTCAGATACATTCTAATCTTAAAACGTAGTGTTAAACCAAGACAGCAAAACGGCTGTGAGCACTATAAATCATAATAATTTGTCAGGCGCCCTTCGCAATATTGCACCTTCTGTTGCCAACAGTAAAAAAGTGTTTTGTATAACACAGGGGCAAACGAGCATGCGGCTCATCTGATGGTAAGTGATTACCGGCGCCCATGAGCACCCGCAACACCAGGGGAATTGCCAGTTTGTTGTAAGTAAGTCTGAGAACACCGCTAGGAGTTTGAATCTCAGCTGAGACCGTTGTAATTTTGACTCCCATTTGAATTGAGCGGTGGAGTGGTAGTAGCGTATCGTTTGGACTACTCTAATGCTGTTGGCTGCAGCTGGCCTTTACAGCGTCTCCGCGAGTGCAGATGTAACTCCAAATTCGCGGAAGGGTTTACGGAGCGTCTGAAAGCCAACTCCTGCTTGACGGATACGATTTTAGTCTGAGGACAGCGCTAGGAGTAAACTCGGCTCAGGTCGTCATAATTTTGACCCCCGTTTTAATTGAAATCGGAGGTGTGCCGGGACTCGTCCTGTTGATTACGCTGGATTGTATTGTTGAGGTCATCGTCTTCACCGGCGAGGACGGTGTCGTGTGTGTGTGTGTTGACTTGGTAGTGATGGAACGGGTGTACCCGTAGAGACAATAGCTATTGTTATGGGGTTGTTGAATCAATAAGAACGTGCTTCGGGCAACATTGTTGCCTAAGGATATGTCTCCTCGGTACATAGTCGACCGTACTGACTATAACGGATTTTGGTGCAATTGTATGGAGTGCATATATAGCATAGAGATGCTTCTTACATGGTATATAGTTAATTTTTTTTCGGACTACTCTATCTAATGCTGTTTGCCGCAGCTGGCCTTTACAGCGTCACCGGACGGCAAGTGCAGATGGCATTCCAAACCCGCAAAGGATTTATGGAGCGTCTGAAAGCCAACTCCAGCCTAACGGATATGAGTTTAGCCTGAGGACACCGCTAGGGGTTCGAACCTCGGCTCATGCCGTCGTAATTCCGATCACCGTTTGAATTGAACTGGGGATTGAGCGGAGGACAATATAGTCGAACAAACTGCCCCAACTTATACGTTACTCGAAAACGAACACATAGCGCGTTGTAACAATTGAATAACGCCATCTAGTGACAAAAATAAAAAACTGAATTTGTAAAAGCAGATTGAACACTTGCTTCATACAAATTGTATGTAGTGTTTATGTACAAGTATATGTATGTTTTGTTCGGTTTTGTCGTGAAAGTTTGAGTTTCAAATTACCCTAGTCTGTTTATGTTGTTACCGCGTCTTCAACTTCAACAAAAAGTAAACACTCGTGCAACGGTGTGTTTATGTTGGACAACTCTTTGCGATGTAGGAACCAGGGATGTTCTGGATATGAAATTTCGGATACGGATATAATAATGATTATTATACCGGATACGGATACGGATGCGTATATGAAATTCTTTCGGATTATCCGTTTATTTCTGATTATTTCAGTTACGGATATTAATTTTTTAAGGAATTTCAAAAGTAAAATGCAAACAGTTATTAAAATGGCTACATAACGTATCTCAATTAGGCTCCGCCCATATTCGATATTATCCGAAACTGATATTTCGGATTCGTTTACGGATATTTTTTTATATCAGATATCCGATAGTTTCGGTTACGGTTACGAAGCTCCGTAACATCCCTGGTAAGAACTTATTTATTATGAAATTGGTCCTGTTGATACCTACCTTAAACCTTCACGTTTAGGGAACAAAACAACAGCATTCCCTTATGTAAACAACCTCGATTTATATTTTTTATTATCTAACAATTTATCCGCGACTTCGTCTACGTGGAATTTAACTCTTTTTTTTTGTTAAAACTAGTGGTCGCCGAATGGTCGATTATATATTTTTTTTATAATTAATTTAAATTATAAGTTTGATCATTATTTAGGATCTATTACCAAAGACTATATTCGTATACACATACGAATATATGTGTGCGTCAAATGCATGGTAGTATGTGTAAGGTTTTTTATAATAATAATAATAATCATGACCTGGCTCACGAGGTGACCGAAATGTGGGGGGTGATGTCCACCGAAATCATTCCAATCGTTATGTCGGTGAACGGTCTTATCCCAACCACGTCTAGAACAACATCTCAGACGATTGGGATTCCGAGGCGGCTCACTCCCGGGAAAGATGCAGAAAGCGGTGCTCTTAGATTCTGCCCGCATTGTACGCCGTTGTATTGTTAAATTTGACGCAGTAATTATTTATAGGTATAATTAGTAAAGATCACGGGATCTTACCACGTTTTATATTTATTTATTGAGTTCCCGATATTTCGGCCACCATGATCACGGGTAAACAGTTTACCAGTGATCATGGTGGTTGCCGACAGACCGCCGAACTCTTTTGAAATTTCTATTATTTTTAAATTTATATTTTTGAAGAGTTCTTTTTTATATGTCATGTTATTTGATATACTTCACTTTATTGTATCATTCTCTTATTGTCTTTCTTATAGTTCGCAATTGCACATATTAATATATTATTGCAAACTACGTGTTTTCATCATTTAGACACCTATACAGTCCACCATCCTTTACAATGGTCATGATCAGTAAATAAATATAAAACGTGGTAAGATCTCGTGATTTTTACTAATTATACATATAAAGTATAATCTGTCTATGTATCTATCTATTATTATTTAATAATGGATATATCACAAGACTCACAACGCCGTAAGTGGCGTAGTTAGTTTGTTTGCCGATCTCAAAACCTGTGTGAATGTTATTACATAACTTCTAGTGTCTTTCCATTACCTCTACTTATGCGCAAAGCGATAAAATTTAATCAAATAATATTATTTGCATATTTTTGTGCTGATTAGCAGAAAATATATGAATTGAAGAATTTAATAAGATAAACTCAACACCTGTCCTATTGATTCTTCTCCGTTTATTAACTTGCGATGCGCCGGGTTTCGCATGTATGCATTACAAATATTTAAATTTCTCGTCTTATTATACACTATGACATCGTCTTATTCTATGAGGAAGGTTTATATGTGTTACTAGCTTTTGCCCGCGGCTTCGCTCGCGTTATGAAGTATTATTATTAGGTATAGTTTTTGCGGCTTTACAGTACTTTCATACAAACTTTCATCCCCTATTTTATCCCCTTAGAATTTACTTTAATTTAATTCTTAGGGGATGCCTACGTTATAGTAGCTTTATGTATGCAAAGTCTCAGCGCGATCGGTTTAAAATTGACAAAGTTTCATACAAACTTTCATTTTATCCCCTTGGGGGTAAAATTAATCAAAATCTTTTCTTAGCGGATGCTTACGTCATAACATCTACCTGCATGCCAAATTTCAGCCCTATCCGTCCAGTGGTTTGGGCTGTGCGTTGATAGATCACTATGTCAGTCACTTTTTTGAGTTATATATATTTATAGATACATATAAACCTTCCTCTTGAATCACTCTATCTATGGCTGAAAACTGAATTAAAATCCGTTGCGTAATTTAAGAAATATAATGTAACAGACAACAGCGGCGACTTTTTTTTATAATATATATAAAGATTGAGGAAATCCGCCATTGTTTGTTGTAGCTATATACAATACTAGCTTTTGCCCGCGGCTTCGCTCGCGTTAATTTATCCTCTTGGGAGTAGAATTAATCAAAATCCTTTCTTAGCGGATGTCTACGTCATAACATCTACTTGCATGCCAAATTTCAGCCCGATCCGTCCAGTGGTTTAGGCTGTGCGTTGATTGATCAGTATATCAGTCAGTCACCTTTGAGTTATATATATATATATATATATATATATATATATAGATGTACTTGTAAGTAAAAATGTAAACATATATCTAGACACGCGGCAGCGTGTCAAGCCGAGTTTCAAGTAAACTGGCTTGCAGCACCGTGTGTATATTTACACGAACCATTTGGAGCCACTTTTGACCCCCTCATAACTCAAAAACTCTTTCACACAAACCTGTCAAATTTGGTTCATATATTGAGACTTGCGAGATAAATATGTGTTCCAAATTTCACAAATATATCTCAAACGGTTATTTAGATAATAACGTCCAAATATCGTCATTTTTATCACTGATCAACCTTAGATCAAAATTATTACCCTCTTCCAGATGACCTAGGAAGTTCAAATTTGTGCAGATAGGTAATTAGGTGAATATAAAGGAAAAAATCTGAAACTGGTAAATTGTTATCATTTTACTACAATTTTTCACTTTAATTGATTATATTTCAACTTATACTGGACGAATACTAAAATTCTATGAAAACGTCGATAGCCACCAATTGACATTGATCCCTGGCGAAAAATCTCATCTTGTACTGGACCGAAAGTAATATTGTATGAAAACGTCGATCATTACCAATTTACGTTGACCCCTTCACATCAGTGTCGATAACTAGCAAACTTCAAATATTGCATTGAGCGGTAAACACTAGTTGCTATAATTTAGATTCTGTCTAAAATATACTCGTACTTATAACCAGGAGTATAGTCGAATTTCGTATTTATTATGTTATTAACTAAGATTTGGTATTAATTATTGTTTCAATATTTAGCGCACATCGATAGTGTAAAATCATTATTTTTATAAATAATTATTAAATAATAGGCATTTCGGTATAGGGCGCCGCGGCGCCGTGTGGGAGCGGTGCGATAAAACTCAATGTTTTGTTTCTCGATATCTAACCTATAAGGTTGCGATTTATGCTACGAAATTTATAGCTTTCTTAAATTATACTTATATATTTGTGATTATATTATTATTACATTATTTTAGTAAATACGTATGGTATAGACAATAGTTTAAACCAAAAATTAATAACAATTTTAGTATAGTTATAAGTAGGAATGTACAGTTAACTCGAGAATGAGAACTTATTGGTAACAAATTGTTTTCTTGAGAATTCAATAGATAACAGTCAATTTGTTACATAATCGTCTTTACGAACTATAACGTGTCAATACGAAGTTTCAGATATTAAATAATGTATATGTTGATAGAGAACAATTCCGTATTTGCTTAACATATGCTATTACTATCCACAAATCACAAGGCCTTAGTTTTGGCAGTCCTCTTCTCAACATAGCCTCCTCTATATTTAATAAAGGGCAGGTTTACGTTGGACTCTCCAGAGTTAAAACCTTAGATGGAGTACATCTTAACAATTTAGATCCAAGTCACGAGAGCTCTATTGTAGAGTACAACCATCTGTGGACGTTATACCGCCCCGATTTGCCCAAAAATTCCTGATACTGAATTGGCATTGCACTTGAACATTTAAAAGTTACAAGAAAATATAGAAAATAACACAAAAAAAAGACAATTATACCCCGTAAATATACGAAAATACAGTAATTTATCAAAAATAATTTGGTATTAATTTAGTTATAAATAAGTACCTCGTATAATTTATGTACAAAAAGTAATGATATCCCATCAAAAACATAAATGTGAAATGATAGCCGAGTTTAATATTATGATATATGGCTTGATTGTTGACTTCTACGACAAAAGAGATGAGATCTAAATGGGTGCCAAGTTCAATGGTCTGTCCTGAAATGTATTTATAACAATATAGAATATCATTTCTTCTTATAACTTAGGATAATATACTGTAGCCTAAGGTCTAACTTGGCTAGTTTTCATATACGAAATATACTGTAGCCTTCGCAAGTTCTAAACATGTTACTTGTCGGTTCCTATTTTAATATTAATAGTAACTAGCAATCGAAAGTAATAATTGGTATATGAGAACTGGCCAAGTTAGACCTTAGGCTACAGTATATTATCCTAAGTTATAAGAAGAAATGCTATGTTATATTGTTATAAATACATTTCAGGACAGACCATTGAACTTGGCACCCATTTAGATCTCATCTCTTTTGTCGTAGAAGTCAACAATCAAGCCATATATCATAATATTAAACTCGGCTATCATTTCACATTTATGTTTTTGATGGGATATATAATACACAAATCCCATGACTCGTAAACGAACAACTGAATTTGAACTGCAAAACTGATTACTGAAAATTACATCCAAATCGGTTAAGTCATTTCTAAAACGACGGTTATCATCTTTGGTCACATGGCTCATCAAGGATTTTAGAATCAACCAGCTACTCGACCCGGCCTCGCTCGGGTGTACATGTATTATATATATAAACCTTCCACTTGAATCACTCTATCTATTAAAAAACCGCTTCAAAATCCGTTGCGTAGTTTTAAAGATTTAAGCATACATAGGGACGGACAGACAGCGACAGCGACTTTGTAATGATACAAATAAATGCTAATGTATTTATTTATATTAACTTATATCAATTTATTATATATTTAGTATATCATATCATAAATCGTGTACAACACAGCAATACACTACACTACTTGTGCAGAAAAACAGCGTTGCAGCGCTCCAGCCGCTGCAGCATTATGCTGAGCACGGACCTGTTCGGTAGATGTTTCGACAAACATACGCATGCACGCACACGCGTAATTTATAATTTTATAACAATAAATGGTAAACGTACTTTTTCTTTGTAATTGTTGCAATGATTGAGTAAAAACTGAACTGAAACTAAAACACACATTAAACAAACAAAAAAAAGTTTTGTTTGTTCAATGTGTGTTTTAGTTTTTTTTTAATCTACTGAATAAATATCATTTCGTTTCATTACAATTTGAAGTATCGGTTTGTAACAATAAACTAATATATAATACTAAATTATATATATAAAAATAAAGATTAGAAAATTTATGAATACAAAATTATCTAACTAAAATATTGTATTAGTCTCAGAGATAAGTGGGTGAGTGCTGCTTCAGAAGCAGTTCCATTATCTCCGTCTGTGAAATACTAAACAAACATACAGTCAGACACATGTGACGATAAAAGAGTATATGTATAATAATAATAATAATAATCTCAAGACAATTCTCACAGCGCCATCTAGACCCAAGTTAAGCTAGCTAAAGCTTTTATTATGGGTAATAGATAACTGATACATATACATAGATATTTATTTTTGTAAATAAATACATGTTATACATATAAAACACCCAGACCGATACAAACAATCATGTACAAATGTTTGTGCCCTGCGAGGAATCGAACACGCGACCATCGGTCGTAAAGCTGTGTACTAGACCGCTAGACCACCGAGGTGGTCAGGTATAAGGTTGTCAAATATATAAAGATCGTTTATAAATTAGATAGAGCCGCTTAAATACACTTTTTTATTTAGGGTTTTGGGCTATGGTCAGATGCTTACACATGTAACACTGCGGCCTGCAAATATATATTGTGCTCGCCCTTTTCAAAGTTCGCTACCTGAAAACACAAACAATCATACTCATCTATACATATAAATAAAATTGGAGTGTCTGTTTGTAATATTTGAAATAACAGTTTTTTACTACATGCATAATATAAATACGATGCATACACCAAAATAACATTTTTTACAATTTTTGTCTGTCTGTTTGTTCCGGCTAATCTCTGAAATGGCTGGACCGATTTTGACGGGACTTTTTTTGGCAAGTAGCTGATGTAATAAGGAGTAACTTAGGCTACTTTTATTTTAGAAAAATAAAGTTAAAAACCACGCGGACGAAGTCGCGGGAGTGAAGTGAAGTGAGTGAAGAGTGAAGTTAATAAATATATTTGTTCCTGCGAATCGAACCCGCAACCATCTACTATAGATTGTTTACTATAGATTGATTGACACACGCTTTTATAAATCTGAACTCTTATCAGTTCATGAGATAACAAATCTTCTGAAGGAAATCAATGAGAGTGACCAATGATTATCAGTTTACATTATGTTATCTATGTGTTACTGGAAAAACAAAGGCGCGATATCGTTAACACGATGCTGATAACGAAGATTGTTTTTTAAGATCAAAGAACTATGATAAATGGAATATTACGTGTTTAATATACTCATGTAAGAAGCACTATTTATGATAGACGACTGAGGCTTTGAAGCCGGCTACCGCAAGGGAAACCCCAAGTAGCGCCCGTGACTTGTGACACGGGTGTAGGTTTAAAAGGCCCTTTTAGAATGCATTAACACTCACCTTCACTACTTGCAGCTTCCCCCAGGCTCAACTAAGACCGGGATAAACTCATTTCTAATACGATTTACTTTAGCATCCAAAGAATATCCTTCAATTCTTGTCCCTGACGGATCTAGGTAGCGAACTCTGAAAAGGGCGAGCACAATAGATCTATGTAGGTCGCATTGCTACAGGTGCTACACATCTGACAAAAGCCCAAACAATCCAATAAAAAATAGCATCCAAAACACAACCGGCACACTCTGCGCTTGTCGACTGAATGCCGCGGCTCACCCAACGAAAGAGGATTGTTTAACTACCGACCTCCGTATTTATAGACCGAAGTCAGTGTAGTAGCTCGGTCTATAAATACTAGATGGCGCTATTTACAATATTTGTACTAATCTTTACATTGGGTACTTCATTAGTACTAAACACAAACTACCATCTTTTAATATCTTTTAAAATATCGGATTTTTTCTACTATATTGATGTGAACTCTAACACTTACGACATATTTTTTTTATAACACATTGGACAAACGAACATGCGGCTCACCTGATGGTAAGTGATTACCGCCGCCCATAAGCACCCGCAACACCAGGGGAATTGAAAGTACATTGTCGGCCTTTTAAAAAGGAATAAGGTCTTTTCTTGAAGGTTTCATATATCGTATCGGTTCGGAAATACCATTGCTGGAAGGTGATTCCAAAATGTGGTAAAGAAGTAAAGAACGCAAGTTAGAGAACTGCTGTTCACCAAGATGATCAGGATGGTATTTCAGTTTCTGGCGGGTGGTACGGTGGTGAAACTCAGCAGCTGGTATTAATTCGAACAAATTGCTTAGAACACTCCCCGAGATATATGCGGTAGAAAATGGACAGAGATGCATATCTCGCCGCAAAGCCAATGGGTGGAGTCTGTCACATAGACATTGAAGACGTGAAATCATATTTACTGAACAAAGTCTATTACTCACTAAACGATTACTTGAATGACGAGCGTGCATGGCAATAGTTGTTCATGCACGGGATTTTCATTTAATGTTACACATAGACACTTATGTAAATATATACATATCAAATAAACTGGCTTTTTTAAAAAAAAGTAATTCAATTGAGTTTCTTGCCAGTTCTTCTCAATTGGATCTATAATATATACTGAACTGGACAGTAGGGAAAAATTGTAACTTAAAAATTTGACCTTCATAATCAGCTAAAATGTCCTACACGAATAAATGATTTCTGAATAGCCTTTTAAGATAAAATAGGCTTTTTTTCGTGAAGGTTTCAATATCATATCGGTTCGAAAATACCATGATTCTTTTTTTTTATTTTCACACAAATTTATACAACAGAATATAAAAACAATAAGCCGCAAAACTGCTCAGCAGTTTGTCTGCAGCAAAAGCGCTTAACTTAATACTTATTTCTAATCTATACATACACACACATACATTCCACAATATGGTTGTGCGTGGCAGAAATGGAGATACCCCATTCGACCACCCACGTCATTTTTATAGAAATTATTTTCCTAGTGATTTTGGTACATATATTATTTTATTACCAGTATTATTGTCGACAGAAATATTACAAATGTAAGTACACGCTTGTAATATTTCTGTCGACACTTGAGACCCTTCCTTTACTTTACGTCTCTACTGACATAGATTTAAGTTAAGTGTTAAATCACTCTACGTCCCGACTCCGCGTCGACTGTACGCCTCATTAATAAGCCATGCCTACACTTGTAATATTTCTGTCGACACTTGAGACCCTTCCGTTAGTTAACGACTCAACTCACATAGATAAAAGTTAAGTGTAAAATCAGTCTACGTCTCGACTCCTTGTCGATTGTACGTCATTATTAAGCCATGGAGCACACTACCAATAAACATAATAATGTCTAATAAATAGTACTATCATTTTACCAGTATACTCACTACCTACACACTACAATAAATAATATATTCAACATATATAACGCTACAGTGATGAGGATAACCACTGCGCTACGTTACTATATCTATGTCACTCATAGTATAGTCTACTCATAGTAGAATAGAATAGAATAGAAAATTTATTAATTCAAATAAACTTACATTGAAGCTCTTTTGAATAGTCATCACATTTTTTTTAATCTACCGCTCATTCGGAAAGCTGTCTCATCACAAGAAGAACGAGCAAGAAACTTGTGTGTTGCTCTTTTAAATAATTTTATTCTTACTTTACAATTTATGTTTAAGTGTGTGAATACAAACTACCGATTAGTTCTAATTCAATTAAATAATCAAATAGAAAAAATATATAAAAAATAGTACAAAGCAAACCCGTATGTTCTTTTTCTATACTATGATGGTGGCAAACAAGCATACATCTGATGATAAATGGTTACCGTAGCCTATGGACGCCTGAAACATCAGCGGTGTCACGCGTTGCCGATCCTTAAGAAACCTTAATATACCCTTCTTGAAAAACCTCATGCTGTAGTCTCGTGGGAAAACCTCGGCAGGAATTTCATTCTACAATGTAAGTGTACGCGGGAGGAAGCTCCTCTGAAACCGCACTGGGACCTTAGAAGTATTGCCTTTAATCTTAATATATAGATAAATCTTTACGTAAGTCTGTCTAGCTACCTAATGATTATTTTATCTTTACGTTGCGATGTGAAGTAATCATGACATCAGTGTATCGGATAACGGTCAACTGTCACTGTCACCGTTGATCTGTGATGACGACCTTCGTGGTAGCAGCGTGATCACTTTACCTTAAGGTAAAATCTGTATTATGATAGACTCTATCTAGATAGGTTATCATTTGGATTGTAGTAATGATATAGAAACGAAAACATAATTTGAGATACGAACTATATCGTTTAGAAAAAGTTAATAGGTCTTTTATGGGAATAGGAAAGGAAAGGATATGTTGTAATTGCCCTTAAATAAATAAAAACATCTGTTAAATCATATTTACTGAGCGAAGCCTATTACTCACTAAACGATTACTTGAATGACGAGCGTGCATGGCAATAGTTGTTCATGCACGGGATTTTCATTTAATGTTAGACATAGACACCTATATAAATACATTGTAAATAAACTGGCTTTAAAAAAAAACAGTAATTCAATTGAGTTTCTTGCCAGTTCTTCTCAATTGGATCTATATAGCGAACTTAAAAATTTGACGGTCATAAGCGGCTAAAATGTCCTACATGTATAAATGATTTTTGAATTTGAATTTGAATTTGAATCCTTATTCATGACGACCTCGGTGGTTTAGCGGTTTAGCCGCCTTACTTCCGATGGTCGCGGGTTCGATTCCTCGCACGGTACAAACATTTGTATTCATGAGTATATTTGTTTGTATCGCTCTGGGTGTTTTCTATGTATACTATATATGTATTCACAAAAAAAAGTATCCGTGTATTTGTATCGCTTGTGTGATACCCATCACACTATTTAGCTTTAGACTAGAAGGCTCTATGTTAATTGAAAATAAAAATTAAAATATGATACGAAAAAATTACGGTAATGTATGATACATTCAAACAAAAGGATACAGATTTTTGAGGTCAGGTCAGTTAGTCCATCGTAACAAATTCACAAAGAATTTGCCACGATGGTTTCCAGGGGGAACCGCGTGGAGGTCAACCATGGTACATTGTTAGTGAAGCGGAGGTATCTAATATGTCTGATGAGTGAGAGGTGCTGAGGATAAGGAAAATACGGAGACAAAATAGAATACGACAGCGATATATTGTAGTTTATTAGTAACTAGCTACTTGCCCCGGCTTCACACTGGTGTACATGTATTATATATCACTTACATCATACTTGTACATGAGACACACACTATATAGTGCAAAATGTTATGTTTATTTCAACATCTTTGTTTTTCTTATAATTTAGATTTTTAAATATGTATCTATTGATAAAATATTGTTTATATATATCATGTTATAATTTATTTATTTATTTATTTATTTGAGCTACCAACAAGACATACACTATGAGGTTACAATTATTATAACTTGCGAAGAGTTCAGGTATATAGTGTTGACTTAATTACTGGTTGCCACGGCATGCGATATTGGTTACAGAAGTTTATATATATATATGTATACAATTATTATTATTATTATTATTTTATTATTATTTTTTTTTTTTAATTATTATATTTTTTGTTTTTTATATATACTATATTTATATATGTATTTATATTATATTTATATATTTATATGTGTATAAATATTAAAGTTTTAATTTAATTGTGTTAATGAAACGGGTTTGACTTTTGTCTCAATATGTGTTCTTGAGTGGTTGACTTGAACTTGGAGAAACCAGAAAACACGTCAATATCCGAACTCCTCGCTACAATATTATAGTTATTTTCTAATCTATTAATGGTGGAGAAGTGTCCCAAATTGCTTCTGAATCGCTTTTTTGCAAATAAGGAATACTTTTTACTGCGAGGTAATTTATAGGGTGCGTTTATAGTTATTTGTTCTAGCAATGCAGGGCAATCAAGAACACCATTTATAATTTTATGGAAAAATGCACCGTCAAGCAACTGTCTCCTGTCTTCGAGACTCGTTAGTTTGAAATATTTCAAACGTTTATTAAATGATTTTAGTTCCTTTGCCATTCCGCTATGATAAGAAAGGTGCCAGACAAATAATAATTTTCATCCTTCTATAATAAAAGTACATGTATTGGGAAGGAACAGACTTCTGTCATACGGCTAATGCTAGTTCAGAAGCCAGGTCACACATAAATACTGAAAGGATTGGTATTGTCTAGAAAGTGTACTATTGTACACTATTGTATAAATAATATTGTAACGATCCGTCTGAATCAAATAAAGATTATTATTATTATTATTATTATATATAAACCTTCCTCTTGATTCACTCTATCAATTAAAAAAACCACTTCAAAATCCATTGCCGTAGTTTTAAAGATTTAAGCATACATAGGGACGGACAGACAGCGACAGCGACTTTGTTTTATACTATGTAATGAAAAGTTTATTATTCAATTGTTACTAACAACGATAAATACCAACGTGCCAATACAGATATCATTGACATAAATACGTAGAACATAGTGGCAGGTAATAAACAGATAAAGTCGACAGTCGAACGTGTTCGTACATCTATAGCGGACAGCAATATTGTATCGGTCGCGTATAGGTACACAAGAACGGTTGCAGTGTAATAGTTCTTAAAAAAATCAGCAAAATGACGACTAAAGAGAAAATGGCTGAGGAATTGAACAGTTCCAGTAAGTACATTTTTTAAAATAAAACAAACATAAATATTTACAAATTAAAATTCATCTATTACGGACAACAATATTGTCACAGTCACAATTCAATAACGATCACAGTGCAATAGTTATTAAAAAAAGCAACAGAAAAATGTCGACTAAAGAGAAAATGGCTGAGGACTTGAACAGTTCCAGTAAGTACATTTTTTAAAATAAAACAAACTTAAATATTACAAATTAAAATTCATCTATTACGGACAACAATATCATCACAGTCACAATTCAATAACGATCACATGCAATAGTTATTAAAAAAACTACAGGAAAATGTTGACTAAAGAGAAAATGGCTAGGACTTGAACATTTCCAATAAGTATATTTTTTAAAATAAAACAAACATAAATATTTACAAATTAAAATTCATCTATTACGGACAACAATATTGTCAGCCACAATTCAATAACGATCACATGCAATAGTTATTAAAAAAAACTACAGTAAAATGTCGACTAAAGAGAAAATGGCTGAAGACTTGAACAGTTCCAGTAAGTACATTTTTTAAAATAAAACAAACATAAATATTTACAAATTAAAATTCATATTACGGACAACAATATAGTCACAGTCACAATTCAATAACGATCACATGCAATAGTTATTAAAAAAAACTACAGGAAAATGTCGACTAAAGAGAAAATGGCTGAGGACTTAAACAGTTCCAGTAAGTACATTTTTCAAAATAAAACAAAGATAAATATTTACAAATTAAAATTCATCTATTACGGACAACAATATTGTCACAGTCACAATTCAATAACGATCACAGTGCAATAGTTATTTTAAAAAAAACTACAGGAAAATGTCGACTAAAGAGAAAATGGCTGAGGACTTGAACAGTTCCAGTAAGTACTTTTTGTTAAATAAAACAATAATAAATATTTACAAATTAAAATACATCTATACAGTAATATTTCAGTAAACATCTTATCCACTGTTCCAATATTTCGTAAATGATTTCATTTTATTTCAACAATCATAGTCATGCAAATTTTTGCACCATACGAGGAATTGAACCCGAGACCATTGGAAGTAAAACGCCGTGCTAAACCGCTAGACTACCGAGGTCTTCATTAAATATATTTATAACCCAAATTGTGAGTATAAAATGAAATACATGACTATAATTTTTGTACCATACGAGGAATTGAACCATACATCATTGGAAGTTAAACGGTGTGCTAAACCGCTAGACCGCAGAGATCTTCATTATATATACTTACTAGCTACTCGCCCCGGCTTCACCTGGGTATACATGTATTATACATATAAACCTTCCTCTTGAATCACTCTATCTATTTAAAAAAAAACGCTTCAAAATCCGTTGCGTAGTTTTAAAGATTTAAGCATACATAGGGACGGACAGACAGCGACAGCGACCTTATTTTATACTATGTAATGATAACACTTTCTTTCTTTCAATAACCCAAATTATGAGTATAAAAAGAAATGTATGACAATATTGACTACAGTCATACAAATAATTAAAAAAAAAACAATAATATGAAGTGATTTATCTTAATTCTATAAGAGAGCAAACAGATAAATCAAATAATATTCAATATTTCTGATAATCTTACCATGATATCATATAGCTGAGTTCGTGAAATAGAGAAAATGTTTCAGTAATACTTTACTACCAAAAATAAGCTTACTATAAAATTAAAGAATTTATAAATCATAATAATGTTTTTGTAGAAATTTGTAGAAATATCTAACTTAAAATTCATAGCGCTGACAATGTTATCTGATTGCAAAGAGATAAGTGAGTGCGGTTTGTTATTGATTGTCGCATGCCTAAACCTTGTTAATGTAAATCCATTTTAAAGTAACATTTATTTAAAAGAGCAACATACAAGTTTCTAGTTCATTCTTCTTGTGATGAATCTGCGTTCCGAATGAGCGGTAGAATAAAAAAATGTTACTATTCAAAAGTGCTTGTATTAAGTTTATTTGAATAAAGATTATTTATATTACTACCAACTAGAAATGGTGGTAAATAGTGAATCTGTTATTTACGATCAGTAAGGTGCAGTTAATTTTATTAGTCTATTATCGCGTGAAGTTGTCATCACCTGTCTTGTGCGATACTGCAATTTTTATTCACATACAATTTTCGCATGATTTCGAAATATGATACTTATTTATTAAGCAGTTAGAATCTTAATATTTATAATCGTGTAGATCTATTACAGACTCTTATGATATGTCAAATCTACCGTCAGAACTGACATGATACTCAGCTCGTATTCTTTTCAAATAAATGTTGTATATGTTTACAATAATACAGATTTATATTTGATTTCAAATTTGGGAGGATGTAGTGATCACCAGCATATGCTATTGCAAATGCAAAAAATCTAATCAGTGTTCGTAACCTGAACAGACCAGTCCCTACAAGAAGCACCCGTTGACGAGTATGACGGATAAGCCAGTCATCATTGCACTCAGCCATATTAGAGGGAGCACATTGAACCGGGTCACCACGACGCCAGAATTTTGAACTTTATATCGAGCATGACTGTTTCAGGTTACTCCACTACTTCATTTATATAATTTACAGCATAGGCTGTAACAATCACAGTTTTTTCCCATTACAATATTTAATTTATGTTATTTAAATTACAACATGTCATTGCTATATTTATAATAACTTTATCTGATGTTTAATACATTGATATCTCATTGATAAATATAATACTCATTATTCACATTAACCCAATAAAAGTAGTTTCGAATGGTCAGTTTTTAAGTCTACCGTCACATTTGAAATACATGTGCCAAGAGGAATAGGAAAAAAAAACTCGGCCAGTGTTCTTATCAAACAAAAGTCGTGCAAATTTACTTCCATGGTTAATATTTTATGACAATACGAACTACTAAACCGCATGAAATGCAATTAATAATAGAAAATATTGAATAAACAATATGTTGAGTATTTTTATGGTGATGCATAATCGTGTAACTTTTAGATATGGAATAGATATATTTAGTGGTATCTAAATTCTTTACACACTCTATCTTAAGCACACACGCATTCACTTCATCACACACAGTAACACACGACACCGTCCTCGCCAGCGAAGACGACGACCTTAACCACGCCATACCGCGGGCGCGCGGGCGTCTGCGAGCGCCCGGGACGGGCCGGTGCGGTGTGTTAAATAACTACATAGATCACCGAGACCTTGGTGAATAAATAGTTCGGAATGTGAGTTTGTCGAATAAGCGTCGTTTTATTTGATATCTGTAATTTATACATATAAATAAAATTGGAGTGTCTGTTTGTAATATTGAAATAACTGTTTTTTACTACATGCATATGAATATAAATACGATACATACACCAAAATAACACTTTTTACATTTTTGTCTGTCTGTTTGTTCCGGCTAATCGCGGTTGGACCGATTTTGACGGAACTATTTTTGGCAGGTAGTTGATGTAATAAGGAGTAACTTAGGATACTTTTATTTTAGATAAAATCTCTAAATAACTTTTTTTGATGAATTCCACGCGGACGAAGTCGCGTGTACAGCTAGTTTTATATAAAAGTCATGTTTTTGTCTGTATCTCGGATTGCTTCTACTAAACCCTGAATCGGATTTTGACGGTGTCCACTATCGTTTGAGAATTTCTTACGTTATTATTTTATACTCTTCTGTTACGTCTGTATGCGTAATATTAAATGATCAAACGAACTTACCTGTGATGTTCGATCATTATTATATGAAGTGCTTCGTTCGAAGATATATATATTTACCATGTAGTTTCTTCAAATCACTAGGCAACATAACGCAATTTTAGAGCTAGATTCTAAAGCCTAAAAAAAAAAAAAAGAAAATTAAACGTTTCACTGTCAACACTTGTCATACTCTATAGACAATAGATTGATACTTGTCATTCCTTTAGAGACTATATCACAAACTCAAAGGGTGGGATTAAGTAAACCAGGTGTATTACTACTATATATGTTCTCTGGGTGGGTATATATCTTCGAACGAAGCACTTCATATAATAATGATCGAACATCACAGGTAAGTTCGTTTGATCATTTATTATATTCCAGTGCTTCGTTCTCGATATATATATTTACCATGTAGATATTTAGAGTCTCACTGAGTTTGTGATTAATTTTTTCCTTAATATTACAACTGGATAGTATAAGCTGTAATAAAACATCTTTCTATTTTTGGTATAAATCAGTCTTTTACTACAAAAATTAAAATTATGGATAATTCTCATTTTCAACATTAACATTATCAAGTCTTTAAACATAATTATTAATCATATTAATCAGTCATATAAGAAATTCTTCATTACACAGTTCTTAATTATAACAAGTTACAATTATTATCACATTATTATCCCTTAATACACACTTATTTTTATATTAAAAATTGTATAAGTACTATAGTTAGCACTCACATTGCGGATGAAACAGTATTTGTAAAAATATTAGTATTTTGCATAATGGGTCTATTATAAAATTTTGCAAATGTCTGCGAAGACTCTGTCCAACCCGCGGTATTTCTAATAGCCTCTATAGACACACCCTTCATCTTGGCCATGGATGTTGAAGCATGACGAGTAGAGTGGCCCGTAAAAATATCTGTATTAATGCCAGAATTTGTCAACGCATTTTTTATCCAACGACTTAATGTGGATGGTGTAGCCGCTCTATGTGGTTTTTTAGTGGTTATAAATAGTTCTTCAACATCACCTCTTATATCTTTGGTGCAATTAATGTAAAACTGTAAAGTAAGTGATGGGCAAATCTCAGGTTCGGTATAGAATGGTAAGACCAATACCGGTTGTGAACGATCTGGCGCAGATGTTTTAGTTATATCTGTGATATTTATATGTAAACCTGACTCTACATAAGATATATTTTTAATCTTTATTAAAGAAAGTGTTTGTACACGTTGTGCTCTACATAAGGCTAGTAATGTAACCAATTTTTTCGTCAAAATTTCCAACGGTAAAGAAATGCAAGGATGCCATTTTCTTAGTGTATTTAATACAATAGATGGGTCCCAAGTAAAAGAGTATTTCGGTTTTGGAGGATTTGTTTTGTAAAAACCTTTCAACAACCTTTTAATACGCTCATCCCTCCTTATACGCGAACCAATTATTAGAGAGAGAGCAGATTTATGAGAATTAAGGGTTCCATAAGAAGAGCCTTTCTCAAACTGAATTGTTAAAAACTGTATTATTTTTGGTACTGAGGCACACAAAGGGTTAATTTGGTTTTCTTGACAGAAAGCCCACCATATTTTGTAGGTTACATCATATTGTTTTAGTGTGTGTTTTGATAGTGAAGCTATCATAGTATCTAAAGCGATAGTGGGGATAGCTTGTCTTATCATAGATTGCCTGATAAGATTCCGCCCACCAGGATAAGTTGCTGGTGAAGAGGATGGCAGCTCCTGTAAGGCGACAATAACAGATCTTTATCTGGCCCAAAATATAATAAATCAGAAACCAACATTTCCTGCATAACGGGGAACCATGGTTGGGATGGCCAGTAGGACACGACTATGATTCCTGAGGCTTTTTCATATCTTATTTTCATTAGACATTTTAAAATTAGACTAAATGGTGGAAAGGCATAAAAATAATACTTTGACCAATTTACAGTAAATGCATCTACATTTAATGCATCTGGATCTGGCTTCCAGGATAAATATAAGGGACATTTAGTGTTAACCCTAGACGCAAAAGGTCCACCTGTGGTGTACCAAATTTATTTATTATTTCTTTAAAAACGCGTGAATTTAATTCCCACTCGATATCTGTATTTGTTTTTCGAGATTCTATATCTGCTTCTACATTATCTGAAGATTTTATATAAGAGGAGAAGAGCCATATTTTCCTTTCTTCGCACCATTTCCAAATATTTCTAACCAAGTCATTAAGGTGTGGGTACTGAATACCACCCATACGATTAATGTAAGAAATAGCCGTTTTATTATCTACTCTTAACAGAACCTGAATTTCTTGTTTGTTTTTAACAAAAGTTTTCAATGCCAGAAAAATAGCTAGCAGTTCTAGATAATTTATGTGAAATTTATATTCATTTTCCTTCATTTCCATTAATTTTACTGTTATTACAGACCGCGCCCCAGCCCGTTCTAGATGCATCAGTATAAATTTCAATATCATAATTACGGACTAATATTGATTTTGATACTAGCAATATATTTTTTGCCCACCATTCAAGATCTAACCTCGTATCTCGGTGTAAATCCATAATACAATCATAATTATTAAAAATTTTTAGTAAAGTTAGGTATTTATGACGTTCTAAATATTTGGTGTATAACCAGCCATACTGTACAGCTGGGCAGGCTGACATTAACAACCCTATAAGTTGGGCAAATTCCCGTATTGTACATTTACACATGTTAAGGAATTTATTTGTCACCTTTTGAAGTTGATATGTTTTTTCTAAAGGTAATTGCATTGTCATACTACTTGTATCATAAATAAAACCCAAAAAATTGCAAGATTTGGAAGGTACTAAAAAACTTTTTTCATAGTTTATAACAAATCCTAAGCATTCCAGAGTAAAAATAGTCTGTTTAACATTTTCTAAACATGACTGGTAAGTAGTGCCTAGGCACAGTAAATCGTCCAGATAAATTATATTCTTATATCCCTTTTTCCTTAAGTATGTGACTACTACTCTCATGACTTTTGTAAAAATGTAGGGAGCGGAGGAGAGGCCATATGGTAGTGAATTAAATTCATATAATCTATCATATTTAAAGCGAAGGAATTTTCGATTATCTGGGTTTATGGATATAAGCAAATATGATTCTTTAAGGTCAATTTTTGCTAAAAAAATATTTTTATTTATCAAGGATGCCGCAGTCCTATGATCTTCCATTTTAAAGTGTGCTGTAGCTACAAACTTATTTAACTGTTTTAAATTTAAAATAAATCTTTTACTGCCATTTGGTTTAGGAATTAGAAAAATAGAGGAAATGAATTGACCTGGATGGGGCTCACAAACAGAAATGGCCCCTAATTTAAGTAATTTAGTAATAGCAATTTTCATATCCTGCTACTCTATATCAGAATTATACTGAAATGAACTTGGAATAATGTTTTGAAATGGTAAAGTGGTGAAAGGTATAGAATAACCTCTCATGTATTGGATGATTGTAGTATCATCAGTGATTTTTTCCCAACATTGGATAAAATGTGACAATCTGCCACCATGACATACCATTACTTCCGAGCAGGAGGTTTCATTTCTTGTTTGGATTTCCTTGTTGTATAATGCTGCTGTTTGTATGGAAGGTTTCGTTGCATCAGGCGTTTTGGCCCACCTCGATTGAAGGGTTTTGGTGCTGCATATTGAGGCAGGCCCCGGAAATTTCCCGAAGTGCTAGGATTTAATGTTCTTCTGTTTGAGGGCTTGAAATTGTCAGATTTTTTAATTGTTTGTCCAGTTTTTTGTGCGGTTTTCAAGGCGTTTATTTTTTCTGATAAATTCTCTCCATAGAGATATTCATCTCTATCTATATCTTTTATAATTTCTAAAAACTTTTTGTCCAAGGAAGTTGAGATTATTTTCTTCTTACTAAATGTCAGGTGACAATGTAAGTCTGTTAATATTTTTGAGGCATCACTTAATATTTTTATTACATTTAGACTATCACCTGTGTCGGTAATTGTCAAGGATAGTGCCTTGTTCAAAGCTGATATCCCCTGACCTAACTGTTGTTGATCAGCCTCTATTTTCTTATCTCGTCTTTTTCCAGTATCAGAAATTGTGGCCATGATTTCTGGATTGAGCTTAGGAGCTTGCAAAGTTTTGCAATTATCAGGTATTAAATACTGCTTCAGTAATGACTCTTTTACTTCTTTATCTAACCCATTTTTCGCTATTTTATTCCATCGTTTTGCTAACTAATTATTGATATATTCACCGAATAGAGGCTTTTCCTCCATTGCATCACCAAGAGCTTGCAATATATCACTATTTAAAGTTGGTTCACCTGTGTACTGTTCAGTGGACCCCCCGGTTGGTTTATCTGAGTATCTCTGTGAAGTTGTTGTTGTATAACGTTTGGGTCCATATTTTCTATATCTGAGGGCAGATTAGTCCCTTGTGAACATATAGATACAGCATCTATTAAAGATTCTGTATAATTGTTTTCCTCAGATTGATCTGAAAGGCGTGAATAAATTTAGAAAAGCCACTTTTTTAAATTTACCAGTTTTAATAAAACTTGTATATTATGTTTTTAGTAAACATTGCCGTCGCAACATCTCACGGATGCTTCCCAGGCTTAATTTGACTTGCATGTTCAAGTTTTTATTGTGATACCCTTCGTAACATCTCTCGGATGCTCCCTAGGGTTTATACAGCATGTATGTTCCAGTTTTAGAACAGACACCTTTCATAGTAACTATACTAAGTATAATCGCCTTGCTTAACGCAACTTCTATATTCAAGTTTTAGTGCAAATAGCCTTTGTAATGTCTCACGGACATTCCCTAGGCATGACACAACTTGCATGTTTTTAGTACTGACGACCTTTATAATATCTCAACGATATTTTCTAGGGATGACGCAACTTGCATGTTCAAGTTTTTGTACCCGTAACCTTTGTAATGTATATTGGGATATTGCATATCTGTAATTATTCACTATATAAAACTTACCTGTCTGTTTATATTGGATAGATTCTTCTGAATCCGAGACGCAATATGATGATTTACGTCGTCGAGCTTTATTACGTTTCTCTTCAAGACGTCGTATTTTATTTTTGTATTTCTGTATTTTGTCTTCATTTTTCCGTTTCGCCATGCTAAAAACACTCAATGTTATATGTTTTCAATTAAAAAATACTGAGAATTAAAGAACAATTAAAAATTATGACGCAATAGTTGCCACGCAAAGTAAAGAATGACAAGTATCAATCTATTGTCTATAGAGTATGACAAGTGTTGACAGTGAAACGTTTAATTTTCTTTTTTTTTTTAGGCTTTAGAATCTAGCTCTAAAATTGCGTTATGTTGCCTAGTGATTTGAAGAAACTACATGGTAAATATATATATCGAGAACGAAGCACTGGAATATAATTATTTATATAAGGCCTCCATTTTGTTCTCTATACACCTGAGTAAAGACGAAGTGGGTTGTTATTAATAGCTTATTACTTACATTTATTGTACATTGAAACATATATCTTATTTTTCTCAAAAAAAAAAAATGAATGTACTTATATACTACATATATATATTACTAGCTTTTGCCCACGGCATTTATCGTGTTAATTTATCCTCTTAGAGATGGAATTTTTCAAAATCTTTTCTTAGGAGATGCTTACGTCATAGCAGCTTTATGCATGCAAAGTCTCAGCCCGATCGGTTTAAAATTGACAAAGTTTCATACAAACTTTCATCCCCTATTTTATCTCCTTGGGGGTAGAATTAATCAAAATCCTTTCTTAGCGGATGCCTACGCATAACATCTACTTGCGTGCCAAATTTCATCCCGATCCGTCCAGTGGTTTAGGCTGTGCGTTGATAGATCACTACGTCAGTCACTTTTGAGTTAAATACATATATATAGATTCTTCTGTTACGTCTGTATGCATAATATTTAATTATATGAGGCCTCCATCTTGTTCTCTATACACCTGAGTAAAGACGAAGTGGATTGTTATTAATAGTTTATTACTTACACATATTGTACATTGACATATATATATTATTTTTCTAAAAAAAGTTATTAATTTATTTTATGAATATACTAGCTACACGCCCCGGCTTCGCATGTAAAACATATTATACGTACGCCTCCTGAATCACTCTATCTATTAAAAAAAACCGCTTCAAAATCCGTTGCGTAGTTTTAAAGATTTTTGCATACACAGGGACGGACAGACAGCGACAGCGACTTTGTTTTATACTATGTAGTGACAGAAAAAACAGGTCTAAACTATATATAGATCTTGCCACAATTTATATAACAAACTAAGTTATGCGAGGAATCGAACCCGCGACCATCCGAAGTACTAAACCGCTAGACCACCGAGGCCGTCTATTAGAAGGAAGTGTTTACAACAAGCAGATAAACATATGAAAAACAAAGTACTTGTTGCTTTATAGTCTTCATTGATATAGATGTATATCGTAATCTTTTATTACATAACCGGGTATTCGGCATCTACAAACCTTTTGTAATCTTTCTTTTCTTTAATTTCAAAACCTGTAATAGACCTACATGAATAAAGATATTTTGAATTTGAATTCGATGCCGAATGCCTTCATCTTTCTTAATTTCAAAACCGGTTATAGGCATTCGGCATCTACAAGCTTGTAACCTTTTGTAATCTTTCTTTATTTTAGAACTGAATATTGTCATTCGAAATCTACAAACTTGTAACCTTTTGTAATCTTTGTTAATTTAAAAACCGGCTGTAGTCATTCGGATCTATAAGCTTGTAACCTTTTGTAATCTTTCTTAATTTCAGAACCGGGTATTGGCATTCGGTATCTACATACTAGTAACCTTTTGTAATCTTTCTTAATTTCAAAACCGGGTGTAGTCATTCGGCATCTACAAGCTTGTAACCTTTTGTAATCTTTCTTAATTTCAGAACCGGGTATTGGCATTCGGTATCTACATACTAGTAACCTTTTGTAATCTTTCTTAATTTCAAAACCGGGTGTAGTCATTCGGCATCTACAAGCTTGTAACCTTTTGTAATCTTTCTTAATTTCAGAACCGGGTATTGGCATCCGGCATCTACAAACTGTGCTCATGTTCTTCGGGGTCCTGTTGGCTTACTGCATGAGGGTCAATATGAGCATGGCCATTGTTGCTATGACTGACGGCAGTGAAAATGTAAGTCAGTATATATCAAAGTCCGTTTAATTAATAATCTTAAGAAATAAGTTATATAAAAAGATAGCTAAAACGCATTTTATAAGGTATCTTCCTACAACGTAGTGGGAGACTCGCTGATTTTTTTTTACTGTTTTTTTTTTGGATTTGTACAGAAAATGTGACGATGGCAATCCCATCATATCTGTACAAAATAATAAAAATAAAAAATCTAAATACATATATATAACTCAAAGGTGCCTGACTGACATAGTGATCTATCAACGCACAGCCCAAACCACTGGACGGATCGGGCTGAAATTTGGCATGCAGGTAGATGTTCGGACGTAGGTATTCGCTATGAAAGGATTTTGATTAATTCTACCCCCAAGGGGATAAAATAGAGGATAAAAGTTTGTTTGAAACTTTGTCAAGTTTAAACCGATCGGGCTGAGACTTTGCATGCATAAAGCTACTATGACGTAGGCATCCCCTAAGAAAGGATTTTGATAAAGTTTCCACCCCTAAGGGGTAGAATTAATCAAAATCCTTTCTTAGCGGATGCCTACGTCATAACATCTGCCTGCAAATTTCAGCCCGATCCGTCCAGTGGTTTGGGCTGTGCGTTGATAGATCACTATGTCAGTCACCTTTAAGTTATATATATTTAGATGTATATTTATATAGGTGTCTATGTCTAACATTAAATGAAAATCCCGTGCATGAACAACTATTGCCATGCACGCTCGTTATTCAAGTAATCGTTTAGTAAGACTTTGCTCAGTAAATATGATTTAACAGTTGTCTTTGGTAATAAAAATAAAAAAACTGTGTTTATTTTCAGTCGTTTGACTGGAGCATGCAAGTCCAGAGTGTGATCCTCTCATCATTCTTCTGGGGTTACGTGGTACTCCAGGTGCCGAGTGGTGAGATGGCTGCCAGATTTGGCGGGAAAGTGCTGCTATGTTTATGTGTTGGTCTTAATTCGGCTACATCTTTATGCATACCAATAGCAGCCTATTATGTGAGTATGAAATTGAAGATGATCAAGTTTTGTATATCTTACACAAATTCCTTTTCACAATTTTTGTCTGTCTATCTATATGTCTGTTTGTTCTAATCTCTGTTGTTTCGGCTAATCTCTGAAATGGCTGGACCGATTTTGACGGGACTTTTATTGGCAGGTAGCTGATGTAATAAGGAGTAACTTAGGCTACTTTTATTTTAGAAAATAAAGTTAAATTCCACGCGGACGAAGTCGCGGGAACAGCTAGTCTATACATATAAAAGAAATTGGACTGTCTGTTTGTAATATTGAAATAACCATTTTTTACTACATGCATATGAATATACATAAATACGGTACGTACACAAAAATAACATTTTAAAAAATTTTTGTCAGTCTGTCTGTTTGTGCCGGATAATCTCTGAAATGGCTGGACCGATTTTGACCGGACTTTTATTGGCAGGTGTAATAAGGAGTAACTTAGGCTACTTTTATTTTAGAAAAATAAAGTTAAATTCTATATATTTCTTATAGTTTATAATAAAAAATTTAATTAGTATAAATATGGACTTAATGTTACTTTTAAAGTATTATTTCAGGGTGGATGGCAGATGGTGTGCGCTTGTCGGGTCATTCAAGGGTTGTCTCAAGGTTTCATATATCCATCATTGCACACCCTTATTGGAAAGTGGGTGCCTTTGGAGGAGAAAACCACGTTGGGATCGTTCATTTATGCTGGTGAGTGAATAATCTTCATTACGTAATAAAACAGTTCTACAGTTTGGCTAGTCAATATATAAAAACAACTGTACTATTATCTGTATTAAATAAAGTAAAAAAAAAAAAAGTTCCTTTGCAAAAAAGCTTACTATAAAATTGAAGAATTCGTTAACGATAATAATGTTTTTATAGAAAAACTTTAAATCCACAGCACTGACAATATTATCTGATTACACTAATAATGAGTGCGTAGCGATTTCTATGTTGATTATCGCATGCCTCTTACTTGTTATACTGTAATTATTTATATAAAAAAACATCTATTAAAAAGAGCAACACACAAGTTTCTTGCTCATTCTTCTTGTGATGAATCTGCGTTCCGAATGAGTGGTAGAATCAAAATATGACTATTCAAAAGTGCTTGTAATGAGTTTATTTGAATATAGATTATTTCTATTTCATAGTAAAAAACAATGATAAGGTAAGTATTCATTTATGAGGGGTAATTTCAAGAAGGGTATATTAAGGCTTCTTAAGTAACGTTTAAGTTCTTAAGTTAACGAATACGAGACACTGGTGTTTCAGGCGTCCATAGGCTACGGTAACCGTTTACCATCAGATGGGTCGTATGCTTGTCGCTGTCGCTGTCTGTCCGTCCCTATGTATGCTGAAATCTTTAAAACTACGCGACGGATTTTGAAGCGGTTCTTTTAATAGATAGAGTGATTCAAGAGGAAGGTTTATAGACGACCTCTGTGGTCTAGCGGTTTACGTCCGATGGTCGCGGGTTCGATTCCTCGCACGGCACAAACATTTGTATTCATGAGTATGATTGTTTTTATCGGTCTGGGTGTTTTCTAGGTATTTACGAAAAAAAACATATCTATGTATTTGTATCAGTTGTCTAGTACCCATAACACAAGCTTTAGGTAGCTTAATTTGGGTCTAGATGGCGTTGTGTGAATTGTTCTGAGATTATTTATTTATTTATTTATGTATGCCCGTGCGAAGCCGGGGCGAGTAGCTAGCTTTATATATAAAATTCTGGTGTAACAATGTTATGGCCAATTTACATTCAGCCCGAGTGGGCAGGGAAGTGAGCACGGAAGTCAGCAGCGCGAGAGTGTAAACACGAGTGGAAACACTTCCCATGCCATTGTCGCTGCCACTCGCGCTGCCCGGCGCTCCCTCGATTGTCGGTTTTTCGTGCGCGAGTCAAAGGACTGGCAGCGCGAGTGGCAGCGTGTTTTTACATTCAGCCCTCTCGCTCAGTTGTCGCCCGGCAATATTTACGGCAGCGCGAGTGGCAGGGGAAGCGGCTGAATGTAAACGTAGCATAATTAGTTACCAGACTCCTCCGAACCGGCTTTTACATACATATTCAGTAGAAATAGAAATAGAAATAATCTTTATACAAATAAACTCATTACAAGCACTTTTGAATAGTCATATTTTGATTCTACCACTCATTCGGAATGCAGATTCATCACAAGAAGAACGAGCAAGAAACTTGTGTGTTGCTCTTTTTAATAGATGTTTTTTTTATATAAATAATTACAGTATAACAAGTAAGTAGGTCTGAGAATCGGCTACTAATTATTTTTCATAACACTAAATGATTAGGGTTGTCTATATACGTTATAAATAAATAACCCTGGACAATTAACACAGTGCCAACTAGTCTCACGGGAAGCAGAGCTTGTGTTGTGGGTACTAGACAACTGATGTAAATACACAATTTTTTTTTTTGTAAATACGTACATAATATATATAAAAAACACCCAGAATGATACAAACAATCATACTCATGACGAATTTATAATACTTTCAGGTGGTCATTTAGGTACAGCTCTTGAATTGTCTGCAGCAGGGTTCATAGCAGAGTACTGGGGGTGGCCAGCTATATTCTATGTGATTGGTACTTTAGGAGTTATTTGGACTACCATCTACATATTCATTGGGGCATCCTCTCCTCAAGAATCGAGGTTAATCAGCGATACAGAGCGAAAGTACATTGAGCACTCGTTGGGACATGTCGTTGGACAAAAGGTATGAAGTTATTCCATACTTAACTAGTTCTTTACTTAACACTACTCGTATATATACTATAAATGGCAGAACAGTGATGAATGGATGAGAAAAACATTTTTTTTATATGTGTTAATGATATACTGCACCCGCCTGCGCTAACGGTATACGCTGGCGGGGCACCAGTGGAGGATGATAGGATGAGCATGAAGTTAGGGCAGTTAGCCCATCGTGATGAATTCACTAGGAATTAACACGATGGTTTTCAGGGGGACCGCGTGGAGGTCGACATGACATGATACATTATTAGCATTAGGGCTACTGTTCCCATTACTAATAATCCCTTCTCCCCCAGAAAAACATATTATATCGACCACAATTGAATAAAATAAGGAAGAAGATGATGATGATGGTAAATATCATCATCAATTTCAATAGCAATTGTCTAGTTATTAGTATCTAAGTATACAGTTTAAAAGATCGAGAATGATGTAATAATAGTAATATAGAAATTATAGATTTTACGCCACGTGTAGTATTTATGAGTATGTTTGTATCGGCCTGGGTATTTTTTTTTGTTTAATATGTTTATAATTTTTCACCGCCAACAATTATTCTCTGCACCACCTATGGTTGCCTGGTAGATAATGCCACATGGTGTTAAGTCCGCAAAATGTACTAGTACTGTATTATATTGTGTGCATTAAAGTTAAATAAATAAATAAAATATATATATATATATATATATATTCACAAAAAAAATGTATCCATGTCTATATTATATCAGTTTTCTAGTCCCAATAACACAAGCTCTGCTCAACTTGGAACTAGATGGCACTGTGTGAATTGTCCTGAGATATTACATATATTAAACCGATATAAAACATTGTTATATTTTATAGTTGTATGCTTTCTGTTGTGCATTTATTGAGTTGAGTTGCTCAATTTGAAGGATAGAAAAAATATTTTTTTTTATTAAATATTTTACGGCCCTGGAAATTTCCTTTCAGCCAAACAATTACATTTTACAAATACGAATCAGCTATTAATTACTAGGTACATCTATAGCGTCCTTATTAATTGGCAGTGTTGCCATAGGAGAATTTAGTCCCTAAAATAAAGTAATTTTTCTCTTTCAGAAATTAAGTACTCCCTGGAAGTCCCTGTTCACATCCATGTCCTTCATATCTTTGATAATCGTGCATTGCGGACAGAACTGGGGCTTCTGGACTCTCATGACGGAAATACCTTCGTACATGAATCAAGTGCTTGGCGTCAACATGAAATCAGTAAGGTCTTTTACAATTTTCTATTTAATAAACGCAATTTAGTCATTATGCACTGCTTGGTTTGGGACTAGATGGCGCTATACTATTGTATCGCTATAGGTTTATGCAAAACGAAATTATGAAATTATTTTTTTGAAAATACAAAAACAAATTTCAGTTAAGTTTCTTACCAGTTCTTCTCAACTGAATCTGTGTATCGAGCTGTGTTGGCTGTGTATCCAGTCCAATTCATACAGGGATCGGAACTACGACAGCCTGAAGGTTCGAATCCCTAGCGGTGCCCTCAGACTAGTCGTATCCGTTAGGCGGTAGTTGGCCTTCAGCCGCCCCATAAGTCCTTCCGCGGGTTTGGAGTGCCATCTGCACTGGCTCCCTATCATCCAGCGAATCTGTAAAGGCCAGCTGCGGACTAGCATTAGAGTAGTCCGAAAGAAAAATAAAAAAAAAATTAACTTGACGATAGGGAAAAATGTTAATACAAAAAAAAATACAATAGAAATTAGTACGAAAAGTTGCTTATGACTGTTATATTTGAAATTATTAAAATTCTCTCAGTAGTCTGTTTGTGTGTTCTTTAATAGAATGGTCTGATGTCAGCTCTACCCTACCTGTCGATGTTTCTGCTGAGTTTTCCATTCGGATTCATCTCCAACTATGTGATCAGCAAGAACTGGCTCAGTGTTACTGCCACCAGGAAAATATCAAATTCTATAGGTAGGTACTAACGTGTAATGTATAGATTGATAGATATAGACTTTATTAGCTGTGCCCACGGTTTTGACCGCGTGACACATATGATGATACACCCCTATTTGTTATTACCCACCCAGACCCACTCCGTAACAGATCCCCCGTCCAATTCAAACGGGGATCGATGTTACGACGGCCTGAGCCGAGGTTTGAACCCCTAGTGGTGCCCTCAGACTAAAGTCGTATCCGTCAGGCGGGAGGTGACTTTCAGCCGCTCCATAAGTCCTTATACTGCATAATACAGTACAATATTCTATTGGCACATTGATTTAAGAAGAAAAACTGTCCCGACAAACGTTGTTTTGCCTTAAAATATAAAAAAAAATTTAGAGATGGACTACCCCTAACATTTAGGGGGATGAAAAATAGATGTTGGCCGATTCAAAGACCTACTCAATACGCTCACAAAATTTCATGAGAATCGGTCAAGCCGTTTCGGAGGAGTATGGGAAAAACTGTGACACGAGAATTTTATATATAATAATAATAATAATCTCAGGACAATTCACACAGAGCCATCAAGTTAAGCTAGCTAGAGCTTTTTTTTTTGTAAATACATACATATTATACATAGAAAACACCCAGACCGATACAAACAATCATA